>NW_025793725.1:805578-914445 GCF_021613505.1 Equus quagga | reverse complement strand
ATAAGAAAAAATTCAAAGGTAAAACTCTTTTATATATAGTAGTTCAAGGAACATAGCTACCTGTTCATTGGCATGAAGATTTGCCAAGTAAAGATTCTAAATAAAAAACCCTCTCCCTGTGGTGTCCCAATTTCATTGCTTGCTGGATTGGAAACTGCTGGGGAAGAACCATAAGGTCACTTATTATTGCTGGTGGTATGTGTGGATATGAAATGAAGGGAGACCTTGGCACTCTTCAGGCATGTCTGCCCCCAGTACGTGATGGCCTGCAGTTCCACACTGTACTCACAGTCTGCCTGAAGTCTTTCCAGGACCACAGAATTTTGAGACTGCGAATGGAGAGAATATATACCTGAACTCCATCAAAAACCATCCCTGGCTCTCATCTTCATTGCAAAACCTTGGATGTCACTACAAAACATACCAACTTCTCCCTTAAGTGTGCCTTTAATTTTCTACGATCACACAATTTTCTGCGTCTTTAGGATCTGAAAATCTAGTTTTACGATGGATCAAAATAAATTTCACAGAAAGGCCAAAGCATAAATTTTCTGTGTGTGATGCTCGATATTAAATGAAGTCAAAACAATATAATTTGCCTAATAACTTGAAGTCAGACAGAAATTCTACTAAGACTGAGAGATCAAGTGACATACCCAAGTGATTAAGTATTTGATGGTGGGACCCAGATGGAAACACAGGGTCTCATAACTCCAAATCTAGTGTTTTTTTCTATGGCTTACAGGTATAATAGTAAAGTCTCTGGCAAGAACTTGTAATAGAGATGAATTAAGGTTGTGTCTTAGAATTCAAAACATTTGTCAAAATGTAATGCACGTGATGATATCAAATAGGCCCTAGGCTGAAACAAAACTAGTCTACAAATGGTCAGATATGTTGTATTAACATTTATGAAGGAAAAAATGTATCCATCAGCAATGCAGCATCAAACAGTAGGCAGTTATAATGGTGTGTGTGCGTGTGCATGCATATGTGTATGTATGTGGAGGGGGCTGTCAGCATTTCATCACATCACATTTTGCTTTCCATCCCTTTGATTCCATAAAGTTAGTTCTTGCAGCCCTTTCTACAAGCTAAGCACTCATTAACAAGTATCACTTGTTACAAAGTCCTTCAAAATAAAAGATGGAACTGTCAGAAAGTTTCTTTAAAATAAAACCAAAGTAGTATCACAGCTAAACTTCAATGATACTTTTGGAATTTTGGAGACATGTTTTATAATTCTAAGTGGTACAGACATTGGAATCTACAGTGCGAAAAAAGTTTTGATATCCTCTTTAAAGAATTTTAAAATATTTATTTATTTATGGAATTCAACTGTATAAACAATGGGGAAAGGTGTCTACGTAAGTTTTACAACAAAAAGATAAAATAATCTATACTAAAAGGAAACTGCATAACTCCTTTTTATGCACTAAGTATTTCATATGATGAAAAAGGTTCATTACCGTAGAAATCTCATTGCAGAAAATGGTTCAGACAAGATTTTATTTCCTGGTGTCTGGAGAATACGCCAAAGTTCTTTTAATCAATGAGAAAAGCATATTGTCAAAAATGCATTTCCTAGGCTGTTTACTCTTCTACTGATTGGATGACAGATGGAAATATCTTGCAACAGAAAATTCATAAAGATGTGCTCTTTGATTTACAAAGATCTCAAACGAAATAAAAGATGACCTAAATCTAAAGGACATTTTGAATTATATCATTTCTATAGCTATACAGATAAGACAGAGATAAATTTTGTTCTTTTCATTTCTGGAGTTGTGACTGCCATTTGGATATAAGTAGATCAATGGACTAAATGCAACTGTTTTTCCCTAAAATGTCAAAGGCAAAACAGGTGGCATGGTCTTCACTTCTCTGAACTTCCTCAGTCTAAACAAAAAGGATAGAAAGCTTTCCTTCATCCATTCCTTCTCTTATATTAACAGAAGCCACTTTTCAGATCAGTTCCCTCGAGTTCAAATACCTGCTGAAAATAGATGCCACTCTTCCTTCTGGTTCTCACTTACCCCATCCATAGTCTTCGCTTCTTTTTCATTGGGACAAGTGACTTGCTGCTGACGGTCCAGCTCCAAAACACTTTGTAGTTATGCACCGGGATATCTGGTTCCTCGGGCAGATCCCAAACAATAGCCACAGTCACACTCCTATCACCATTGAAGGTAGAGTTTGCAAGCCAGAGATTGGCAGGAGCTGGTGGTGTGGGTGGATCTGAAATCCCAGCAGGAAGATGAACCAAGTGACCCAAGTACCAAGGACGACAAGAAAACCCCTATCTCTGTACATGTGCTGACTACATGGTCAACGCATGGAGCATTGCCCTTTATATGTAAAGAAAAGTTGAAAACAAATACTATGTAATATCCTGTTTTTAAGATTCAAATTAAAATACGGTTTACAAAACAATAAGATAAATGTGTTTGGGCCATATTTCCAATCTAGAAGGACCCTTCAACACATTTTCATACCACTACAACCCAGTCAAATTTTGATTGTACTGAAATCAATAAATTTTTGTAAAACATGGTAAAATTCAATTTACTTGTTTGACACTAAACAGGAAGCAAAGTACATTAAACAGGAAGCTTTTGAAAATTCTGAAGACAAAAGGATAAAAACCTAGCTCACACAAGTAATTGCTTTCATCTTAGTGGTCCTGGAGCTTTTGGTCCTTGCATTAGCTGACAGCAAGAGATCAGCAAAACCAAATCATGCCATTTCATATCCACAAATTGGATGACATACAGACAACCTCCCTTCTTATAATTTCACCATTTCTGGTCTGTCACATAAACCAAAACCTTCTCGGCTGTCAGAGGAAGATTAGGGTCTGGAATTATTACTCTACAAATCTCCATTTTACATATATATATGCAGATGACTAAACATGTGCAAAGCTAGAGGGCCTTTCCTTCATTTTTTGCCATAAATTGAGGAAGTGTAGATGCTGCTTACCATAAATTATTTACAGGTGGTTTCATTTCAAGACATAATCCCAGGAAAACACTGTCAATAATTCTAATTACAATATCATCTGCAGTGGAGGTGCAAAGAAGTTATAGATGGATAAAAATGAAGAAAACTGGAGGAAAAATACACATAGTTTTACTCTCAGGATCGTTTATGTTTTTGGAATGATGGAAACATGAATTATTTTTAAAAGTCTCTTTCTTTTCCCTAAGATATATAAGGTCTGAGGCATGATCAGTTAATTAATTTTTAAAAATGAGAACCTTTCATAGTTGCTTTTTTAGGTAAGTGCTTAACCCAAAGGACATTACCTGATACTGTTGATCAAGTGGTTCTCCTCAAATAATCACCATTAGGAACTTTCTGGGACGCCCAAGACTTACACTCAGATATGCTGATTCAGTAAGTGTGAGTGGGGCCCAGAAATACACATACATAATATATATAAAATGTATATTATTATATTATATATAATATATATAATATACACATAATATACATATACAATATTTATATATTATATATACGTGTATATATATGTTATATATATATATATATATTTATGTGAAACACACAGGTAATTCTTTAGTCGATGATCTACAGGCCAGAAGCTGAAAACTGCTGCTTCTGGCGGCAACAAACCAAGAGGTCTAAACATTATTTAGTTCCAGGTAAGGCAGCAAATGCTTTTTCCTGTTATTATGGTACATAGTACTCAGGTTTCCTTGCTATGCTGGTTCAGTGGAGCCATCCAAGAAGACCCACTCTGATTGTTCATGTGCATCTGACAGTGCTGATCCCAGTCTTCTCTCTGAAACACGTTCTCCACTTGACACCACTCCCTACTAGATTTCCCTTCAGTCCTGGGCGATGCTACTTCGCTTCTCAGCCTCCCCTTCCAGTTACTCCCCATCCCTTCATCTCTAAACAGGACAGTGTCCAGCTCAGAACCTGGGAGCCTTTTCTCTTGTCACCTACTCTCACTCTAGGATCTCACACAGGTCACAGCTTTAAATACAACTTTGTGCTGATGACTCAGAAGTATGTCTTCAAACATAGACTTTGCCTCTGAATTCAGATCCAAGTAATCAAGGGTCTTCCTATCAGCTCCACATGGAGGTGTCAAAGGCAACTTGAAAGTTCTGTATACAACACCAAAATCATGATCCTTCTGAGTATGCTGCACCTACCACAGATGCCCCATCAGAAATTCCTTCCTTCCCCTTAACCCAAACCCAAAACCTTGAAGTCATACGCTTCTTTTGCCTTCATACCCCTTTAGCAAATCCTGTTAACACTACCTTCAAACTATATCCAGAATTTAACTGCTTTGCACTATTTCCAACACCCTGAAGTAAGCCACCATCATGTCTCCCCGATTATTGCAAAGGCCTGCTAATAGTGCCCCCCGGTTCTGATGCTGACTCCCTAGAGCCTTTTCTCAAGACAGGAGCCAGGGGATTCTTTGCTACACAGAACATGCTTATCTCTTCCCTGCTCGGAAGCTCTCAATGGCTTCCCATCTCAGAGTCAAAGTGTTAGTAATCTGCCAAAAGTCCTGCAAGTTCTTGCCACATATTATTTCCCAAACCACCTTTCCTTCTAGCTCACCTGATCCCTCTGCTCTAGCCTCACTGGTACCCATGCTATTTCTTAGAGAGAAAAACCAAAATGCTACTGAGGCTTTTTCCATGGCTTTGCCTAAATGCCGTCCCCCAGATACTCTCATGGCTAGCTCCTTACCTATTGTGGGTCTACCAGACGTCTCCCTATCCAAAAGAGCTATCTGCTTTTCCCAACCCCCACCAAAAACATTTTCACCATGTTTTTTTACTGCTTTATTGTTTTCCACAGGTCTTACTACCAACTGACTTACTATAGACTTTATTTGCTGTCTGCCTCCACTCACGATCATGAAAGCTCCATGAGGGCAGGACTTTATCTGTTTTGTTCACTTCTGTATTCCTGGCTTGGAGAAGAGTGCCTCACACACAGTACGTAAGGGGAATGAACAACAGATTTCTCATGTTAACTTTAATTGTAAGATGACATTTCAGTTTCAATTTTAAACTGTATAAACTGGAATGGAAAAATCAAAAGAAGATCATAAAGTGAAATGCAAAATCAAAGGACGGCTATTCTTGGTTTGAAGATAATCAAAGCAATGCCCTTGCCTCTTACGAGTCAATCTTAACCTACAAAAAGTTGCTACAGACCTTTCTAAGAGGGAAACTAGTTTGCACACTAATCATCACTTCAAGGCAAGAGAAAAATTAAAATGTGTAAAGACAATCACAGCCATTCATGGTGTCAATGACACCCTTGAACGGCTATGTGCTGAAAATTTTCCATATATTCTGGTTTCATAGGAAAATCTCAAAATCGTCTCCTCTTCAAAAGCAATTCCAACTTTATGAAGGTCAACTAGTATTAAGTATTTCATCATTTCCTAAATCTACATCATTCACTATATCATTATTTACTGTCCCGGAAAAATTTTCATACCTTAGATGTAACCACAATAATTGAAAATATTATCCTCTAGTTTAATGAACCATTATGAAACATGAAACGAATAATTTACGAAAATAACATGAGGAAATAATGTTTTAAAATATTTGCTTTACATTTTTCTTAAAAGAGTAAGGCCCACTTTGACTATTTACAATACCAAGATCTAATACTTCCATTACCAAGATGAGACACTCCCATTGCTTTCTCCCCTAAAACAATCACTATTAAGTTACAAAGTCAAAAGAGAACTGTACAGATCACCTGCTTCTCACCCTGAAACTGCACAATATCTGTAAACTCTCTATTCATTCATCCATTTATTCACTGTAGAATTCATATAAGAGTCTGTCCCATTTATCTGATCCAGAGGATTTTATTCAGTCCTAGCAAATGCCTATATTCAAGCTATTTGCTGCCTTGTGAAATGGTTCCCCATATTATGAAATAAAGCATATTCGCCTTGTTGAATTATACAAAGTCTTTTTTCAATTTGCATGATGTTTTAATTATATTTGAATTTTAAAATGTAGTTGGAAGTTTGCTTGTAAATACATATAGATACACACACAAGGACCTTATATTATGATAAAGCCCTAAGGGATTGTACAATTTACTTATTTGGCTTTTTTTTTTTTTAACTGGTAAGGGTCATAGGGATTCGAGAGCTAAAGTGACTTGTCCAAGGTCATTCACATAATTTGTAGCAGAGCCAGGAGTGAGAAAAAAATGAAGGGAAAGGAGGGCATTGAAGCTCTAACAATACACACCTACACACACCACATGCTCTACATATGTTATATTGCATCATCGTCACCATGGGCCAACATCCTAACAGAAGGTAAACATGTAAAACCCTTGAATGGGGAAAGTGTCCACCACAATAGGCAAGAGCAGAAATTAACTTTTTCTGTAAAGGGGCAAATAGTAAAGATTTAAGGCTTTACAGATCATATAATCTCCGTTGAAACTACTCAATTCTGGAAAGCAGCAAGAGACAGGAATGTAAACAAATGAGCATGGCCGTGTGCCAATAAACCCATATTGGCAAAAATAAGCAGCAGGCCAAATTTGGACCACCAGCCATCGATTGTCAACCCCTGATCTAGAGTCTTTCAAAAGAAGGGATACTATTAGCTTTTTGAAATTTGACATGAGCACTGTTTATTTTTTATAAGCACATGGTTTCACTTTGTTGATTAAATGTTGGCATTTTGTTCCCATTCTACAGATGAGGGAACTGAGGCTCAGAGAGTTTAATTCACTTGTTCAAGAGTTTAGGACAAGAGGGTCAGATTCACATCACAAGACCAGCACTTTTCCCACCCCTCCCTCTTAGGCTTAAACCAGAGCATTTCTCTCCCATCTCAATTTTGTTTCTGCTTCACTTCACTCCTGAGGACCTTCACAGTCATCTTCAGAACACATTTCAGAAAGCAGAAAGCAAGCACACTCTCAAAGATAACTGAAATAGAGAGGCTGTATTAGCTCCTTCAATTTATATACAACTTGTGTGATTTCTAGTGCAAGAAATATTTAGCATGAATATCCAACTTCATGGATATTTCTTTTTTTCTTCATTGAGGTAACATTGGTTTATAACATTATATAAATTTGAGGTGTACATTATTATATTCAGTTTCTCTGTAGATTATATTGTGTTCACCACCAAAAGGCTAATTATAATCTATCACCACGCACATATGCCTAGTTACCCCTTTCTGACCCCTTCCTCTCCTCTTCCTGTGTGGTAACCACCGATCTAATCTCTATCTCCATGTGTTTGTTTGTTGTGGTCTTTATCTTCTATTTATAAGTGAGATCATATGGTATGGACTTTCTCCCTCTGACTTATTTTTCTTAGCATAATATCCTCAAGGTCCATCCACGTTGTCACAAATGGCAAGATTTCACCCTTTTTATGACTAAGTAGTATTCCATTGTGTATACATAACACATTTTCTTTACCCATTCATCACTTTATGGGCACTTAGGTTGTTTCCAAGTCTCAGCTATAAGGCCTGAAACCATGAGACTTCTAGAAGAAAACATAGACAGTATGCTCTTTGACATCAGTCTTAGCAGCATATTTTCAAGTCCCATGTCTGACTGGGCAAGGGAAACAAAAGAAAAAATGAACAAATGGGACTACATCAAACTAAAAAGCTTCTGCACAGCAAAAGAAACCATCAAGAAAATGAAAAGACAACCTGAGTGGGAAAAGATATTTTCAAACCGTTTATCTGAGAAGCGGTTAACATCCAAAATATATAAAGAACTCATACATCTCAACAATAAAAACCTAACAACCCAATTGAAAAATGGGCAAAAGATCTGGACAGACATTTCTCCAAAGAAAATACACATATGGCCAATAGACACATGAAAAGATATTCAGTATCACTAATTATTAGGGAAATGCAAACCAAAACTACATGAGATATAACCTCATATGGATCAGAATGACTATAATTAATAAGCAGAGAAACAACAAGTGTTGGAGAGGATGTGGAGAAAATGGAACACAAATATACTGCTGGTGGGAATGCAAACTGGTGCAGCCACTATGGAAAACAATATGGAGATTCCTCAAAAAATTAAGAACGGAACTATCATACAACCCAGCTATTCCACTGTTGGGTATTTATCCAAAGAACTTGAAAACACAAAGGCATGAAGATATACATACCCCTATGTTCATTGTGACATTATTCACAACAGTCAAGACTTGGATATTCCTTTCATTAATGATCGTATTGGTACTTTTGGCAAAGGAAGTTGGAACATTCGGGTTCCAGAAAGATAGATTTAAGGTTTAATCCCTTAATCTTTGTGGTTAATGTCACAAGTTACGAAGTAATACACACGGGGGTTTAGCATGATGGAATAACTTTCAGCTTCCCGTGGGTAAAGTGACATATAAAATGACTTGTCACCCTTGCAGAAGTGCAGGTCTATTATTGCACTATGTGAAATCTCATGAGAAGGAAGCACTTCTGACCATCACAGGAGAAAGCCATCATTTACTGTGAGGCAGGCTCCTATAGGTTTCCAGATGACGCTATTTGTTAAACACAGAAACTCACTCCTGCATGTTAAAATGACTGAGCAGCTTATGGATGGCAATAAAGAAAATGACCACTACAAATAATTAATCATATATATGCACATATATGCACGTACACATATAGAGGAACAATGCAGTCATGTACCACATAGCGATGTTTTGGTCCCCGACAGACCACATAAATGACATAAGATTAGGTCCATACGGTTAGTACCCTAGAGCCTAGGTTGTAGTAGCCTATCCCATTTAGGTTTGTATAAGTACACTCTTAGGACATTCATACAACGATGAATGTCAGCACATTTCTCAGAACATATCCCCATCATTAAGTGACACATGAACATATATGTTTTACGAAAATGAATATTAGTTTTATTGTTTATTATTAGATTTCCTCAAGTGAAGCCCAGCGATCAAACTTCCCACTGAAATGCATCATAGGAATACCTCTTGAAGAATGTGACAGTGATCAAGTACAGTTATATTATAAGAACAGTAATTATAACTAGTCACAAATCCTCCAACTAATTAGAAACTAGTTCTAATACTTTTTTTCCTTCCAGACTGAGCAGTTGGTATAGTTTTCCTTTCCTCACTAAAAGCAAACAAACCCCAAATCACCCTGCAGAAGCTGCAGAAGCTGCACTGCCAGCAAATTTCCAACTATTAAATAGTTTCAAGACAGATGTACAGCAAAGTCTTGCCCACTGGAAATGGCACATATGGAGCAGCTGTGGATCAGCATACAAAGTCATGGGTCCCCGCGCACAGCAGGGAGCTTCACAACCAACAGTGATGGCTGTTCTCGTTCCACTAACATGCCAGAATGTACGTGTGGAATAACATCCAGTGTGATATGTGTATGCTGTGAAAACAATGCTGCCTGCTTCTGTGTATCCGATACACATGGGGAAATAAGGACAAAAGACATGGAAAACTGGATTCAGAGAGAAGAGCATATAAGTAAAAGGTGACGTATAAGGTTAATGACACTATAAGTTGGACTTGTAAATTTCTCTTTATAAGATCCTTTAAAAGTGTGTTATTTCATAATGTTAAATTGATCTTGACTCATCTCAAACGTCCCAAGAAATGTCTGCCTGCTTTTGGCAACAGGCCAAAAAAAGAGATTCGGATTCTGCTTTATACAAGACACAAATTGGAAGTCTTCCTTCTTTCACTGCTCATATTGACACATGGAGGTCCCCACAACAGCCAAAAGCACTTCATTTCCCAAATTCAACCAACTTCTAAATAAAATCTTGTAACAGGCAGTAGTACTTAGCAGTATATATTTCCAAAATTAGCATGCCATAGACGCAAGATTTTTTGCCCCTTTAATAAATATCAGCATGATCAAGGAAGAGTAAAACACCAATTTGTTGGAACAGACAAGCCAGTACAACATGGAACCCAAAAAGTACATCTTCCATTGTTACAACTGTCCCTTCCAATTGTTTGTTCACATATTTGGGATCGCTGTTAGTTAAAAATGGGTGGTTTTCTTATTCAAATAAGTTGGCAATTATGTGAAACTCGTCTGATGCTGGGAAAGAGATGGGGCATGGGACAGAAGAAAAGGAGCCCAGAGATGGATGCCTGTTGCCAGGTATTCCCTTTGTCTCATAGAAGATTAAGCCTGGGAATATTGGGGACACTGGGATTCCTTTTACAATCTCACCACATTCTGTTCATGCAACTGCTAATATATTTATTTTATATCATAATTCAAAATATATTAGATATATCTGTAACAGGAATCATGCCTATTGAGTAAAACAAGAGGTAAACAGCAGATGCCCTCAGCATCCCCATTTTATTCCCTTGTACTTTATGCTTTCAGGGCATATCAGCTCAATTTCTAAATGCCAGCCTCCTCCCTAAGCCTTTGTCTGGATTGAGAGCAAAGGAGAGATATGCCCACAGGATAGATACAACAGGGAAGAGCTTGCATTCAATTACTGAGTTCTCCATGGAGAAGCAGCTCTGATTGCCCATGGTGGTAACTAGCATGAGAATGTGCCTTTTAATTTTTTCCTTCTCTTCCAGGTCTTGCTTCTCCTCTCACTCACCCCTGTTTCCTGGGTCACTTCCTCAGGAAACCACTTCCACTCAAAGCCTTAACTTGCATCAGCTTCTGGAGGTGCATTCCGTCTTTGACAGGTAATCTCTCTGTGTCAGGAATCACATTCTAGCAGCATGTGCCAATACACTTATGAATAGACAGGTGCATCTACACCTTGTGTTCTGATGCTTTCTAGGGTTTGTTCCACATGGAATAGGGTGGATATATCTACACCTTGTGTTCTGATATTTCCTATGGTTGCTGCACATGGAAAAGGATAGAGAAGTTTTGGTAGCTGCTAAGAACAGGTAGGCTTGTTGGCTAGAAAAGTAATTCATCCCAGGAGTGACCTAGGAAGGTTATTCACCATTTCAATGGTTACCATGTCAATTTTCTACATAAAGAGATAAAAAGTAGAAAGGGGCATTATTATTAGACTATTAAATTATTTGTAATTTTAATTTTTATTATTGAACCCAATTTTCCTTCTCCAGTACCAGGGGTAAAGATACTATAAAAATTTAAGTAAGTATAGAAAATATCCCTACCCCTACTTTGGCCTCTCTGTCAAAAGCAAAAATTATCAATTTTATCCATTCTGTAACCACACATTTCTTCTGTGAAAGATTGCTGTTAGGAATAAAACTCAAAAATGGTATTCACTGGGAGGAAGAAAAGTATGAAACAGAGTTACCAATTTATGAATAACCCAGAATTTTCTATAAAAATAGGTATTCAAAGAGGTTAACATTAAGTTTTGGGAAAATAAATGAGTTAGGAGGAAATTAACTTAGTAGTCAATCTATTCTGGCAAATCAGAAACTCATTTTGTATTTAAACATAACCACAAGAAGAGGATGACAAGAATTTTGGGATACCACGCAGCGAGCCTAAACTAAATAAAACCTGATTTATTAAGATTTTTGGTTTTTCTATTTAATTTAACTTGCATTTTCAGAGGCGTTCATGGTACACAGAAAAAATTCATTCTTCTTTCCCTTGACCCAGCCTTAAATTATCATGGCTGGTCCTCTACCCAACCAAAATACACAAGATAATTGCTTACCCTTTGCACAGACTATTATTTTGGAAGCCATAATTCTTTCTTAGAGTAATTTTAAACCACTAGAAGACTTACAACTGGTAGAGTTTCCATTCTGGACCACAGTAGGAATAAATGGGACTTTGCTAAATGGAAGTACACCATTTTTAGAAACACCACAGTTACTGTTAAAATGTTGTTCTATTTCCTACTTTTACAAATACACCCAGAAGGCATACTTCCATACATCTCACTATGAGGAACATTCAGATGTTAGTTCTTACACTCTTGCAAACCAAAAATATCTGCACAGAGTTTACAGGAGATTCTGCTATGGTTTCAGTGTGCATGCAACATAGAATGATGGAAGTCTAATAGATCCACTTAACAGCTGGTGACATTTCCTCCAGGATGTGTCTAAAGGATACTTAACCATTTACAAAATGGTATCCCATGTTTCTTTGCCTTGATCTCATCAAATGTAGAAAAGTAACTTACTGGGGAAAAAAAATTTTAATGATCTCGAGGAAATATAATTTATATACCATAAAATTCACTCCTCTTTTTATATGTATAATCAAGTGACTTCTAAATGTTCACTAAGTTATGCAACCCTCACCATCTTCCACTTTTAGAATGATTCCATTATCCCTGTAAGACGCTTCCTGCCTTACTGGGAAAATTTTAAGGTAGAATTCAGCTTCTGTCTTTCATTACTCATATTTCTCAACTGCAACTCTATCAGAATGTCCAATATCCTTCAGGTTGGTACATCTCTCCTCAGAAAAGCCTGTTTGCAGAAAAGGGCCTAAAACATAGCAGTCGTATTGACTTTTAAATGGTTACTCCTGTTCTAGAAATATGTGTACCCCCAAAGACATAAAAGACTTTTCCCATTAAATAATCCCTTCTCTCAGTAACTCCATTTTAAAATTGGCAACCCCATTCTTTCCTCAGCAGTTCATGACAAAAGAACTCTGGAGTCATTCTTGACACTAGTCATTTCCTGCAAGCCCTGGCAAATTCTGAATTCCTATCAGATTTATCTTTCCATTTGCATCCCCTACTCAGTTCACTTCTGGCTTTATCCCCCTGACCACCATCTTTGACGAGGAATATTGCACTGGCTTCCCTGCTTCCGCCTCCCCTCACCTTTCAATTGGTCCTACTAAAATCTAAGTTGCATCATGTCAGTGCTTTGCTCAACATGTCCCAGCCGGTCCCCCGTCTAACTCAGAGTAAAACCATACTCTTTACAATGGCTATCAAGACCCAACAAATCCACCTCCTTCCTTCGTCTCATTCTTCATCTTCTGCTCCCTGCCTTGTCCCCTTCTCAGCCCTCAGGCTCCCCTGCTGTTCCATGAATACTGCAAGCTCACTTCTGCCTCAGAACCTTGGCTTCTACCATTTCCTGCGACTAAATTTTTCTTCCTTCACGTTGTTTCAAGGCTGACTCCTTCACTTCCTTTATACAAAGATCTCTTTCTCAGAAAAAACTTCTTTGATTATCGTCCATAAAACTTTAAAAAACATACCCCAAAAAACACTACTTCCTACACCTCCTGGGTGCTAGCCATTATTTTTATTGCCAGTTATCACTATCTACCCTACTATACTAGAGTATTTGATTTATTAACTTTATGTACTATTTCCTCTTGCCCCCATCTAGTATGAATATGTATGTGTGTGTGTTCCACAAGAACAGACTTTTTTTATCCTTGCATTCACTTATTACACCAAGGGCCTAGAACAGTGCCCAACACACAGTAGGTGCTAAACAAATATTTGTTGAATAAAAGGGCATGAAACATGCATGATAAAAAGGCAAGCCAAAAACACAAAAAGGAAGTCATTTATTTCCACCTCTCAGTTTGACTTTTCCCAGGAAGAAAGAATGGATCTCACTGGAGTAATGAATTTGTTCACAAACTGGATGATGGTGATAGCTTCATGACTCAGTAAATACTAAAAATCACTGAACTGTACACTTAAGATGAAGGAATTTTATGATATGCAAATTATATTTCAATAAGATTGTTAAAAATCGTTTTCACAGTAAGGCAAATTGCTATGTTTGAAGAGATTTGAGTAAGATGAGGAAAGATGTGGTACCATCTCATAAATGGTTAAGTATCCCTTAGACACATCTTGGGGGAAATGTCTTCAACTGTTTAGTGAATCTATTATAGTCCCATCACTCTGATGCATCTTCACTAAAACCACAGAAGAAACTGCTATAAAGCTGTGCAGGTATTTTTGGATTGCAAGAACTAAAGATTGGAATGCTCAATGTTGGGCATATTTGTAAAAGCAAGACATAGAACAACATTTTAAAGATGACTTCAGTGTTTCAAAAAAATTGTGCCTTTTCATTCAACAAAAGCTAATTTAAATTTGAGGGATGCAGCTCTGATTCTAGGCTATTAAGGTGCTCAGAGAGATAGACTAAGAAGTGTTGGGACAGCATGGCTTCACTATTTCCCCAGAATGGATGCCTCTTAGGAAATTACAGCCACGTGACTAGCCCTGGGGATTGTCAAAGGACCTCTGCCAAGATCCCACTCAGCTGTTAAACATATTCAACATCTGTCTCCAGAGGCTGGGAACTGATTCTGCCTGTCTGAATTTTCAGCCTTGAATAGAGTGCACCAGACTAGATTCTGCAAGCAACTAAACAAATGGTAACAGATTTTGACCACAGTGTGCCTGGATCACCTTTGAATCATGAAACCCAAGGTAAAGAGTTCTCAATCCTTTTATTGCTCCTCAGTTCCTAACTCACAATTAGTTATTTATTTCACTTGCCTCTCTAAATCATCAGACCAGTTGGAGTCACAGTCTTAGGGCAAAGTTTGATGTCTTTATTTATAATTTCACTTTCAAGTTTGCTTACTGTATTTGCCTCATTAGGGGAAAAAATGTACCTTTCCTTTCTTAAAAGGACTTTTTACAAGAAGTAACTAAAAATCCAAAACATACACTGAAATAGAATCCAAATATTATTTTGATTTCAAGTTTCCCACATGAGACCTATGACTATGCAGAGAAGGGAATGCCAAAATTATATAGTGAGAAATGTACAGATTAGCCAAAAAATCTCCCAGTCATGGAACAGAAACTGCAACTAATACACCCAGTTCTAACATTCCCATAATGAAAGACATATGATTGATGTTATGTCTTACAGTATTGCTTAATATCACAATGCATTCTGTTTAAAATAAATTTAAATCAGCTTCCACATAAGAAGATAACTCCTGATTAGTAATTGAACAACCAAAGGAATCTCTACTGTGAAACTGGATGTTGATGAGCAGCCAAGTAGGTATATAATTAATTCATAAGGCACACAGCCATCTAAACACAATTGGAGAAATAAATATGGAGGTATTATTAACATCTAGTTAAATTATGTCCTTCAACTATCCCAGACTCTAAACTAACCACAAATGTAACACTGTTAGTAATCACTGGGTTCCACAGAGGCTTTAATATAGCAATGAAATGAGAACTGAAAAAAATTATGGGAATGATAAAGTGTCTCAGGTGAGGTTTAAGTTCTGGATGTCATGAAACAAAAGAGATTAATTCACACTCAATTTAGCAATCATTTCAAGAAAAAATGCTGTGTTCAAAGCAGCTCAAACTAAACTTTTCTCTCCAAAAATTAATTGAATGATGCTTGATGTAGAATATTGAGGCAAAGCCACAAGAGAAATTGATGAGGGAAAACCACCACTTCAAAGTTCAGAAAAAGCCACTATATTATGTTCTGTGACAGCTTGAAGGTAAAACCGAGGGATGCACTTCATTATAAAGTCTCATGGAACCGTCAAACACATCTCATTCGCTAAGAACAGCAAACCCACCTGTTGGCCCACCATAAATGTGAACATGAAGACACCATGAATCAGCATCCCATGTGTGTTGAGAAGGAAGGAGAGTGTTGGGGCAGGAAAGCAAGACTGACCTTTGGAGGAGCAGAAGTGTTTGCTGGGGACAGTGAAGCCTCAGGTCCCATGGACGTTGACAGCCACCACTTGGAACTGGCACCACCTGCTGGGTCGTATGTCAGTCAGTTGAACCGACTCATCTGTGGTCTGAGGGGAAATGTCACAGGGCACAGAGAACCTTTTATTGTGACATGGCAATCAGGACTGTTTTAAAAATACACCAACTCATCGGGCAATGCAACACAACCTTGACGTCCCTCTACCTCTACCCTTCCAGATAAAGATCCCTGGAAGTCAAAATCTATGAGCAATGCTTCGATTACTTTTAAATCTGGTGACTAAACATAGCATTTGATGGATTCAATCAATTATATATATGAGTAAATATATATGACCTAATCATTACATTATAGACAAGAAAATTAAATCTTTAGATTATAGAAAGAAGATGCCTCTTCAACTTGTATGCCAAATATTTTAGAAGTAGGTAGGAGAATCCATACATTTAGAGAATGCTGACAATTTCTGTAAGTACATTGCAATAAATTGCAATGCAAGACTCTTTCTTCATTTGAGGAAATCATGTAACATCTGCAAGGACCCAGTTCTGGTCCTGAAGGGTGAAGTATGTTAATATATCCTTGTCTAATATATGCCCAAAGAAAAACACTGGACATTGAGAAAGTACAATAGGTTTTTCTGTCTCTACTGCTATAGTCCCAAGATGTCAAATAACATTAACAGTATTCATACCTCTCTCCATCATAAAGCTAGGGGAAAATATATCTGCTTTCAACAGTGATCTATGGTAGATCTGCAGACCTTGACTCGAATTCCAAGGAATGAATGCCTATATTCTATGCCTCATCTATGCCTAGTGTCAAACTCAACTTGGCACTCAGTGAATAACACTGGGGAAGAAGACTTGAATTGAAACCTTACCAGAGGCCAGCCCTGTGGCCAAGTGGTTATGTTTGCCTGCTCTGCTCTGGCAGTTCACGCTTCTGCCGGTTCAGATCCTAGGCATAGACATGGCACCGCTCGTCAAGCCATGCTGAGGTGAAGTCCCGCAAGCCACAACTAGAAGGGCCCACAACTAAAATACACATGACTGCGTACTGGGGGAAGCTGGAGAGAAAAAGCAGAAAAAAAAAAAAAAAAAGACTGGCAACAGTTGTTAGCTTAGGTGCCAATCTTTAAAAAAAAAAAAACAAAAAAACAAAAACCTTCCCAAACCTCAGTTTATAGTAATTTATTCAAAAGAATTGTCCTATTTATTTTAATGTATAAAAGAAGCTAAACATTTCTGAAATCAAAGGAAGAATATGAACTCTTTTTTTATTTATTTATTTTTTTTGAGGAAGTTTAGCCCTGAGCTAACTACTGCCAGTCCTCCTCTTTTTGCTGAGGAAGACTGGCCCTGAGCTAACATCTGTGCCCATCTTCCTCTACTTTATATGTGGGATGCCTACCACAGCATGGTGTGCCAAGCGGTGCCATGTCCGCACCTGGGATCTGAACCAGCAAACCATGGGCAGCCAAGAAGCAGATCGAGCACACTTAACCAATGCTCCACTGAGCCGGCCCCAAGAATATGAACTCTTAAACATGGCTTTCTACCTCATCTGGTAGAAATTGAGACAACATTTTCACTGACTTCCCCACTGAGTGTTTTAGCCTTGAATTTGATAGACTAAAATCAGCATGATAGCCACAGCATTTAGCAGACAAAGAAAGGAACTATTATTACATGTGGTTACTAGGGAGAATAGGAATAATAATAATAATTCAAGATCTTTGCTCCTTCTAAAAGAAGAAAGGATGAAAGAGATGATCTTATCAGTTACTTTCAGAAATTGTTAAATAATTTGGAAAATTTACAAATGATATTGTACCATTGTTTAAGGGAGCACATCATGTAAATCAAATAGAATTTTAGGCTATATTCTGAACATCTTTATTTTTATTAAAGCAAATTTTTTCTTTTCTTAAAAAATAGGTATGCAATAGAATTTCTAAATTTATTTGACTAGGTTTTTTTTTTCTAATTTGAGATATGTTTTTTACAGCAAACTTCTCATTTATTTTGGGGAGGTCTTTAAACTGTTTTGGTGTTTGTTCTCTTTGAGATACTACTATTGAGGAAAAAAAACAAATTCCTCTTCCGAACACCTGAATACTGAAATTTATGTTACATTTACTTAAGAAAATAATGGAAATCTTGTCCTTGGAGAAAAATGACCTGATCAACATAAGGTGAGGATTTTTCCCAATTGTCATTCATGTGGAGAAGGCATTTTAGTCGTAGAAAAGCATGAGGCAATTTCACACTGAGAATTTATTCTTTTTCTATATGCATGTAGTTTTGTTGCAGCTGGCAGTCCATTTTGCAGCTCTTAAAAAGACAGAAAATATTTTGCTTTTCTCATTCACAAGACAGAAGAGGGAGAAGCACAGCTAAGACAAATTCTGAGAGTGCGGCCATCCAGGTGGCGTATCAGTTTGCAAATGGACTAAGACAAAGAAGAAAGCACTTAGCAAAGATTTATGAGCCATTGGCTACTTCTGACTAAATAGTTTTGTGATATGAATCTTACTCCATGCTCCTACAGTCCTTCTGTAGATGTAGGAGAAATAGAATAGAAGTCACTGAGATGACCAAATATCATATTAACTAGTCCTAACACTGCTGCATTTCTCTTACTCTCTTACTCTAACTTCATTTCAAGGAAATACAGTTCTTGGGGGAAATAAAAGTGAACACTTAGCTTAAAATATTATCTCCCTTCCACATGTATTTTGAGCAAATTAAGACAATAGTCACGTTTCTAGTTGTAGTGGGTGGTACATACCTGCAGAGCTCATCCTGTCTTCCACAGATATGTGCAGTATTTCCACTTCTGATTAAGTGATTTCAGTAGTCAGGCTATTTTGCCTAAGGTATATCAAATTAATTTTCTATCTGTAGGTGTGTAGGTAGACATCATCTCAAAGGAAAAAAAAGTCTATGAAGCACTCACCTGCGCTACTGTCTGCCAAAGTGTAGCATCGTCTTCACTAGGATGGATTCCATAATTCCATCTTCTTTGTACCACACAGATCACAGCCTCAATTGAAACATTGAATTTTGAGGACCACTTAATCTCCAGCTGTCCAGTTAGCAGTTCTGTAAATCATAACTCTTTTCTGGGTTTCAGGGGGACACCTGAAACAGGACCACGTCAATTAAAACAATCTGTGTCTGACTTAGAGTGAGGTGAAAGTTGGAAGAAGAAAATCTATAGAGGAGATCAGTCTCATCTGATGATAACCAATACTCTACTTCCTTTCATAAAAGTGGCCTCTCCATGTTAAGGTTTCACATTTGAATTATTCTGACACTAACCTCAGTTTAGCTTTCCCATTTTTCTTAAGGGGTATAAACTGATTCCTGATTCTGAATCTAAAGTTTTTTTCTCTCCAGTACTCTCAAAAGCAATTCTTTTATGTGCATTCTTCTAAATGAACAATGTTACCAGGTTGCATCACTTGAGGTTAACATGCAATGCATACAAGGTGACAGTCATAAAGCGTTTCAAGTCTTTTTCCCATTCCTACTGATAAATTCCAAACTGATTATAACATGGTTCCCAAGTTCACCCTACTGTCTATCTCAAGGAGTTTTCCTTTTAAGGTAAACATTTTAAAGCTCAATCCTCGCACACGGTCAAATCTTCTAAGAATGATTTCCAAAGCATGAGGCTTGTGGATTCCCCAGTTGATTGCTGGGGCTATCTCCTATAGACCTACAGTTTAAAATTGCAGAAAGATGAATTTATAACGTTTGGTTTTGGCATGAGTGAGTGCCTTGCTTCAAAAGTCCCTCACAGTTGTCTCATTTTAAAGTAGTTAATCATTTTGATTGCTTTTCCCCACAGAGTACATGCAAGTTGTCTAGAGACTGAAAGATTTAAGAACCACAGTTCAAAATAGTAGCCATCATGGAAAGGGAATTTTAAAACAAATTTATAATACCTCTAGGATTATGTAAAACTAACTGAATTAGGTACAGTCTATGGTACCTTGATCTTCAATGCCATCAAGACAAAGAACATCATTTGCTATTAATATCATTTTCTCTTGAGAATGAATATTTGCCTAAAGCATTGAGAATTCATTTGAAAAAGTTAGTTCAGAATGCTCTATTTCTTTTCCCATTTCTTACATTTAAACAGAGAAGAAACTGAAAAATGTGTGAATGAATTTTCAAAATGTACATTGAAAATTCAAAATGTACATTGAAAAATGTAAATTACATTTGCAAAATATAAATAAGATCTGATGCACATTAGTGACACGGCTAAATTTCACCTCATTTCATTTTGTTCGTAACTCAAGCTAGGTCTTTGGGGAAATTTTTAAAAGTCATCAAACCTTTAGGTGGATGGAATGGGATAGTCTAAACATGGCATATTTATATCTGCTAAACAGGTCATTGATTTTTAAAAGTCATTTTCTAGAAAACACACTCACTAAACCCATAGCATTGTCTATTTTGGTTTGCTAATGGCTTATATCTGTATATTGACCCTTACTTTACCGTGAAGTTATCCCAACTGGTCATTTCTGTGACTTTATAACCTGCATGAAGGGGAAAGTATCTACATTTGGAACAACAGGGAATTGAGTCTGAGAAAGAGTAAGTTGCTTGGAACTATGACCTGGTCTCAGGTTTCTCTCTAAATTTTCTGCTTCTTTCCACATTTTGAATTGGGAAAAGCCACTTAAAAAGGCAGAGAAAAGAGATAATTTTCACAGATCTGCAAATCCCTTGCACATTCTGATTCTGTCCGTGCTTTTCCTGGTTGGCATGGGACTTCTTTCAGGCAGTCTGTGCTCCTGTTCTGTCACTAGGGGATGTTTTGCAAGCTTGTATCATAAAGTTTCTTTCTTCTCAGTGCCTAATCTTACATTAGGGGTTCACTTCATGACTAAAATATTTCTACTAACCAAATGATTCTCAAACTTGTCCCCAGTCCCTCTCTGGACTGCAGGCACCCCCATCCACCAGCCTGCTGAATGAATTTACAAAAGTCCCAGCTCAAATGTCTCTCCCTGAAATGTGCTGTGTGACATATATAGCTTCACGGCAACTCCACGGTTTTGGATGTGTAAGGAACCTTTGGACTTGTTCTTGCACCTACCAACATCTTGTTGCTTTACTGCATTGGATGATTTTAGGAATTCCCAAATCATTCAGCCTCCATGGAGACCCCTGGACCTCAAGCCCTTCATCTCGTGTCTGGACCTTCACAACAGACTTCCAAAGCCTCTCCCTGCAAGTCAATTTCTTTTCTCTCATTCCCTCTTCTCAGTATTTTGTAGTTATTTTCCTCGAGTATAAAAGAGGTTCTCTCCTTCACTTTCTCACACTCCTCAGTTACATCCCATTTTTCATAGAACGAAAGGAAATTGCTCTGCCTCTCATTCAAGGCATCCATCTTTTTGATATACTACCAGTTACCTTGCATTTATCTCCTCTGTGAACATTTTACATATTCATCACACAGCATACCTTTCAACTCAGCCTTTCTTGATGCACACCACCAAGTACTTTCTACTACCATGGAATGCTTATGTTTTTTTACATTTGTATTTCACTCTGAAATGTCTTTTCTTCTACTTTCTGACTATAGACGCTTGAATAGTTCCAGGTCAGTCCAAATGCCACCCCTCTGAGCTAGTTTCCCTAAACCTCCCAACCAGAATTAAAGGCTCCGTTCTTCTGTCCCCTCTCCAATATTTAGCCTGTAACTGTAAAAATGTGCATTTAACTGCCTGTTACTGCAGTAAGCTCTTTTAATGATAACTGTCCCTGACACCAAGCATTAGACCCCAGAGGACAAGAAACATGTCTCCTTCGCTCCCACACCTCACAGTGTCCCCATAGAGAACACTCTTCAATAGCAAATCTTCAGTAAATGTTTGCTGGAGGAACAGGCTAACCCACTTCCTTATCTTCATTCAAGAATTCATCTGGGGAAATAGGAGGATACTGGAACATTTACACAAATCTTTGAGGCAATGGCAAACCCCTCTCTGCTGGACAGTCATTCAGGAAAGAGAGAAGACTTATCACAGAGATTCTGTGCTGCCTTCTGAAGCACTTATTTTTTGAAGGAACTCAAGTCTCTCTTTTCCATCAAGGTCATATTACTCCAACATTTGTTTACTTACTTCTTTAAAAGGTAAATAGTAAATAAATCAATATTAATAAGTGTATGAGATGGAATAGTTTCTTTGCATTGAAAGCAGAACCCTCTTTCTCAGTTAAAACAAGAGACTAATTCCTGACAATTTCTGAAATAAGGGAAATCTCAAAGTTAGTTGATAATATATTTTAATCCAGAAGTAGCTCTGTATTCTTTTTAGGTCAAGAAAAAAACCACCAAAATTTGTTCAGAGGGGTGAAAACCAATCTCGACATAACAATTGGTTTGTATCATTCTCTCATTATAGCTGGGCAGGTGGGCAGAAGACAAATACTTCCGCTGAGGAAGTATGCACATATGGAAAGGGAGAGGAGCCTCTAAGAACATTTCACAATTCACTTGATTTCTTTTTGCCTGGTAAAGAGATGACTGGTTAGTTCTTCAAAGTTACAGAGCACATTCTGTGAGACTTCCAAATCTATCTTTCTTCTTGGCTCTTCCATGTATAATCCTCTAGCACAAAGGCAACTACAGTGAATGCTTTGGCTGCTGAAGTAAACCGAACTCATCAGAAGCAAACCCAAGCATCCACATCCCCTTACCGTAAGGTTTTAAGCTTGAACATCATTCAACTACCAAAAGCTTTAATGGAACATAATGAGCATCAGGGCAAGGTCAGTTCAAATTTCTTCATTTAAAAATCTCTTTAGGGGCCGACCCAGTGGCGCAGCATGTTCTGCTTCGGTGGCCTGGGGTCCACCTGTTCAGATCCCAGGTGCAGACATGGCACCACTCGACAAGCCGTGGTAGGCATCCCACATAGAAAGTAGAGGAAGATGGGCATGGATGTTAGTTCAGGGCCAGTCTTCCTCAGCAAAAAGAGGAAGATTGGCAGCAATTAGCTCAGGGCTAATCTTCCTCAAAAAACAAAGCAACTAAAATAATCTTTAATTATGATGTACAATAATCTTGCAATTTGCATGTTAAGAAATGGTCCATCTGCTTTGCATTAGGGTCAGCTGGCTCCCTTGATTGGTAGTAACTCCAGCACTTGGCTGTAATTTTGTGCAGATGGGTCTTGGCCCCCAGACCTCCAGCCCCAGCTGTCAGTCCTTCTACATAGTCCTCGTTAGCTCAAGCAGCATCCCAATTGCATAACCAGATGTGTAGAATGGATCTCTCCTCAGTTGGTTTTTTATTTGGTAAATGACTAGAATTGCTCTTTTAAAATTATTTTTGAACAAATTAGTCCTTTGAAATCTTAACTATTCTGTTAAAAAATCCAAAAATGCTATCTTATCATATCCCACAATATGTCACAATATAAGTACCTTTTTTCCCTTTTAAAGTGTACCAAGTATTTTGGTGCAATCAAAGGAACAGAAACCCAATGCTTTAAAAAATGTTGAAAATATACTGATAGAAATAGCAATGATGATAATCAGCAGTTGCAAATCACCATAAGATTTGATTATTCAGGTAAAAATATTTCTCATGAGTCTAAATGTTATGAATATGTAGCAAGACACAGTGTTTCAATGATTCAATAATTAATCAGTATTTAACATCTCTCGTAAAGATAATCAGTACTCAAGGAATTTGTGTTTACATCTTATTAAGGCATTGGGTCACTGTATTCAAAATGTTTAAAATTAATTTGTGAAAAGTAGTATTAGTCCATCTGTAAAGGTCTGAAGCTTAAATATTTCAAATATTAAAATATTCATGAGGGGCTGGCCTGGTGGTGTAGTAGTTAAGTTCACGTGCTCTGCATTGGCAGCCTGGCATTTGCAGGTTCGGATCACAGTCATGGACCTAGCACCACTCATCAAGCCACGCTGTGGTGGTGTCCTACATAAAGGAGAATAGGACTGGCACAGATGTTAGCTCACTGACAATCTTCCTCGAGCAAAAAGAGGAAGATTGGCAATAGATTTTACCTCAGGGCCAATCTTCCTCACACAAAAGAAACATACAGATATATTCATGAAAATATTAAATCAACTCCATCATCAGATCTTTTTGAAAAGAAACAAATTGATATATGATTAATTCTTGGTGGGCATGGTAAAGGGAAACTATAGATAACTGAAAGCCACAAATTAATCTGAATCTTTACATTTGGAAAACAATTTCAGCCTTTCTCTTTCTGTACCCAAACTAGTTGAGCCACAGTTGGGATTCAGGAGAGGCAGAAGTTTCAGTAGTAAAATAATAAAGCATATCACTTCTGGAGGGAGTAAAGTCTAACAAAGCTGTAAATCAGATTTTAAAAGAGGAAAGGGAGGGATGCAAAGGGAAAATAAATGCCCCAGCGTGCAATCATTTCTGTTTTAGCTATGGAAGATCAGCCTCTTAAACTAGCTGCAACAATATTGAGGTTTGCATTCCCGAGAACTAGAACATTTGGGAATCAGTTATCCATGTTAACATTTTCTTAGCATTCTAGGATGTTGTGAATAATCTTCATTTGAAAGATGAAGGGAAAGCTCTTGGTTTTCCTTTGACTGTTTCCAACTATAAACCTAGTCTGTGAAGTTAACTTGGAGACATCAGCTAAGAATAGTTCTTAGAGGATAACCTAAATTAAATGCTCAAACGGAATGGAGTATTGGGTTGATCATCTTTTCAACACACACACCATTTTTAAAAACTGAAGTTTCTAGTGTATGAAGCTTTTGAAGCTATAAAATCAGTGTGCCCCCACCTCAATCTTCCCTGCCGCAAACATAGGACACCAAATATAAAGTATGGAAGTGGAATTTCCATACCTTTTTTAAGTTTAATTAACCCAATAAGCAATAAAAGGAAAAACAGGACAGGGGTTGGTATGCATCAATTTATTGCAAATGTTCACAAAATTATTTGTCCACAAGTTAATATTGTGTGCCTGACCTCCTTAATAAAGAACTACTGGATGGGTGGAGGTAGATGTCATGTTGATTTGTCTCCAATACCCAGTATGAATCATAATGAATGTCAGGTGCTCCTAACAACTCCTAACAGTCATCAATAAATATTTATTGAACTGAAATGTATCAGTACCTGTAGATCCAGGTGACAGCAGTCCCTATGAAACTCAAAATGGGGGAAACATTAAGAAAATGGTCTTCAGGATTTCCAAATAGCAACTACCTGTGAGATGACACTTTAAAAAGTAAACAATCAATGAATGAGACGGACATAAGGAACTTACAGATTTTCAGTATTTGTCCAGTAGAATCTGGTTCTTCATAAGGCATACTTTGTATCCAATTGAAATACTTCAACTCTACAAATTAGTTGACAATTAAGTTCGAATTAGAAAACCTCCATGTTTTTCATTAGGCTAAACAATGGATAAACCAGTGTTTTTATTAGATTAAAAATATTTGATATTGGGTCAGCAACATGGCAGCATGTGCTCACCCAGGACTCTCTCCCCTCCAAATTACCAACAAAAAGAGTAACTGCTTTCCAACCAAAAAAAAAAAAAAATCGTAATAACAGAAATCATCAGAGACCTACAGAAGCCAAACAATGGAAGGCAGAGAGGCTGGAACCACCCTTGGAGGAGCTGGGACGGGGTAAAAGAGAACTTCACTTCTCCCCTAAGGACTGGGATCACTGCCGCCGGGTGAGGGAAGGAGCAGGGGAGGGGCCGTGCACCCTGGAATTGTCCAGGATTCCACCGCCCATGTAGTGGAAACCCTCTAACAGGGGAAAGCTTGTGCATGGGGGAACCCCAGCAAGCCAGGGCCCCAGGAGACCAGAGAGTGAGAGCTGATCTGAATCCAGATCGGCACACAAGAGAAAGTGCCCCTCCTCCCCGAACCTGTGCTGCGGGCCGCCATCACACCGGAAGGCAGAGGGCTCAGAAAGTGCAGCTCTTGACCCCCATCTAGTGGTGATCGGCTGTAACCGCAACTGAATAATAGCATCATGTGCAAATACTGCTCCTCTACCATTCAGCAATTTATAAAAGCTTCAGTCCACAAGGAACACAATAAAAACGCAGAAGTATGTCCTGAGGACTTGGAAATAGGTACACTAAGTGAAGATGACTTCACAATAGCTATCACCAAAATACTCAATGAGGTAAAGGGAAATATAGAGAAACAAGTCAACAAGTTCTGGAGTTACTTCACAAAAGAGGTTGAAACTATAAAGAAGAATCAATCAGAAATACTAGAGATGAAAAATACAATGGATCCGATAAAACAGAATACGGATTCCCTGAATGCCCATGTAGACACCATAGAGAAGCAAATTAGCATAATCAAAGATAAACAGGCTAAATGGCTCCAGACAGAGGAAGAAAGAGAACTAAGAATTAAAAAAATTGAAGAAAATCTCTGAGAAATAGCAGACTCAATGAGAAAATGGAACTTAAGAATATTCAGAATTCCTGAGGATGTGGAAAAGGAAAATGGAGCAGAAAGTGTGCTCAATAAAATAATAGAAGAGAACTTCCCAAACCTAGGGATTGAGAGAGAAATATGTGTGGAGGAAGCTTTCAGATCTCCTAGATGTGTCAATGTAAAAAGACCTACTGCAAGGCATATAGTAGTAAAAAATGGCAAAAATGAATGACAAAGAAAAAATACAAAGGACAGCAAGGCAGAAGAAAACAACCAACAAAGGAACCCCTATCATACTTTCAGCAGATTTCTCTACAGAAACCATACAAGCTAGGAGAGAATGGAATGACATATTCAAAACTTTAAAGGATAAAAATCTTCAGCCAAGAATATTCTATCCAGCAAAAATATCCTTTAGTTATGAGGGAGAAATTAAATCTTTTCCACACAAACAAAAGCTAAAGGACTTTGTAGTCACAAGACCTCCACTACAAGAAATCCTCAAGAAGGCTCTCATACCTGAAAAAAAGAAAAAAAGGGAGAAAGGGGTCACAAAACACAGAATAGGGAGACAAATAGATAGAATCTAAATAGGATAGCAAATATTCAACTATAGCATACGGATAAAGGGAAGGAAATCACCAAAGCAAAGAAAATCTTATCAGTCTAACCACAAACTCACAACACAAGTTGGAATAAGAGATAAAAATAATAATTTAGGAGGGGAGGAGGAAAGGGACTGAATCAGTTTAGACTAAGGAAGTAAGAGGCCACCAGAAAATGGACTATGTCATACATGAGATTCTGAATACAAACTTCAGGGTAGCCCCTAAACTAAAAAACAGAACAGAGACACAAAACATAAATAAGGAAAAAATCTAAGAAACCGAGAATAAGAAATTGCAGAGGTCAATAAGTAGGATAAACACACAGGAAGAGAAACAAAGGAAACACAGGAAAACTGGAAAATGAGCAACAGATTGACAGCATTAAGTACTCATGCATCAATACTCACCCTCAATGTAAATGGATTGAACTCTCCAATAAAAAAGACACAGAGTGACAAGATGGATTAAAGAACAAAATCAAAAATTTCTTGCCTCCAGGAGACACACCTCAGCTCCAAGGACAAACACAGGCTCAGAGTGAAGGAGTGGAAGACAATACTCCAAACAAAAGAAAGCAGGTGCCACAATGCTTATATCAGACAAAACAGACTTCAAAATAAGGCAGGTAAAGAGAGACATAGAAGACCAATATATAATGATCAAAGGGACACTTCATCAAGAAGAAATAACGCTTATAAATAGCTATGCACCCAACACAGGTGCCCCAAAGTTCATAAAGCGACTATTAACAAACCTAAAAGAAGATATCAAAAATAACACAACAAGAGTAGGGGACCTCAACACCCCACTCACATCAATGGACAAATCATCCAGACAGAAAATCAACAAAGAAACAGTGGAGCTAAAAGAAAAGCTAAAACAGTTGGACTTAGACATATATAGAACACTCCATCCAAAAACAGCAGAATACACGTTCTTCTCAAGCACACGTGGAACAATCTCAAGGATAGACCATATGTTGGGAAACAAGGCAAGCCTCTACAAATTTAAAAAATTGAACTAATAGCAAGCATCTTCTCCAATCATAATGCTATAAAGCTAGAAATTAATTACAAGAAAAAAGCTGAGAAAGGCACAAGGATGTGGAGACTAAACAATAATGATATTGAACAAGCAATGGATCATTGAAGAAATTAAAAAGAAATCAAAAAATACCCGGAGATAACTGAAAATGATAATATGTCATACCAACTCATATGTGATAAAGCAAAAGCAGTATTAAGAGGAAAATTCATGGCAATACAGGCACATCTTAACAAACAATAAAAATGCCACATAAGCAATCTTAATCTACACCTAACTGAATTAGGGAAAGAAGAACAAAAGAAGCCTAAAGTCAGCAGTAAGAGAGAAAGAATAAAAATCAGACCAGAAATAAATGCTATTGAAAAAAAAGACACTAGAAAGGATCAATGAAACAAACAGCTGGCTCTTTGAGAAGATGAATAAAATTGACAAACCCCTAGCCAGACTCACAAAGAAAAAAAGAGAGAAAACTCAAATAAACAAAATCAGAAATGAAAGAGGAGAAATAATAACAGAATCTGCAGAAATACAATGGATTATAAGAGAATACTATGAAAAACTATATGCCAGCAAAATGGATAACCTAGAGGAAATAGATAAATTCTTGGACTCTTACAATCTCCCAAAGCTCACTCAAGAAGAAGCAGACAATTGGAACAGACCAATCACAAGGAAAGAGATTGAAACAGCAATCAAAATCACCCCAAAGAATAAAACCCCAGGACCAGATGGCTTTCCTGGGGAATTCTACCAAACTTTCAGAGAGGATTTAATACCTATCCTTTTCAAGCTATTACAAAAAATTAGGGAAGATGGAACACTTCCTAACACATTCTACAAGGCCAACATCACACTGATACCAAAGCCTGATAAAGACAGCACGAAAAAGGAGAACTACAGGCCAATATCGCTGATGGATATAGATGTAAAAATTCTCAACAAAATTTTTGCCACCAGAATTCAGCAATTCATCAAAAGGATCATACATCATGATCAAGTGGGATTCATACCAGGGACACAGGCATGGTTCAACATCTGCAAATCAATCAACGTGATACACCACATCAACAAACTGAGGAATAAAAACCACATGATCATCTCAATATATGCAGAGAAAGCATTTGACAAGATCCAACAGCCATTTAAGATAAAAACTCTGAACAAAATGGGGATAGAAGGGAACTACCTCAACATAATAAAGGCCATATATGACAAACCCACAGCCAACATCATACTCAGTGGACAAAAACTGAGCACCATCCCCCTGAAAACAGGAACGAGACAAGCATGCCCTCTATCACCACTGTTATTTAACATTGCACTGGAGGTTTTGGCCAGAGCAATTAGGCAAGAGAAAAAAATAAAAGGAATCCAAATAGGGAGGGAAGAAGTGAAACTCTCGCTGTTTGCAGACGACATGATCTTATATATAGAAAACCCCAACGAATCCATTGGAAAACTTTTAGGAGTAATCAACAACTACAGCAAAGGTGCAGGCTATAAAATCAATTTACATAAATCAGTACCATTTCTATACTCTAATAATGAACTAACAGAAAAAGAACTCAAGAACACAATACCATTCACAATCGCTACAAAAAGGATAAAATACCTCAGGGTGAATTTAACTAAGGAAGTGAAAGCCTCATACAACGAAAACTACAAGGCTTTTCTGAAAGAAATGCATGAGACGACATAAAGAGATGGAAAGACATTCCATATACATGGATTAGAAGAATAAACATAGTTAAAATGTCCACTCTACCTAAAGCAATCTACACATTCAATGCCATCCCAATCAGAATCCCAATGACATTCTTTACAGAAATAGAACAAAGAATCCTAAAATTCATATTGGGCAACAAAAGACTCTGAATTGTTAAAACAATCCTGATAAAGAAGAACAAAACTTGAGGCATCACAATCCCTGACTTCAAAACATACTACAAAGCTACAGTAATCAAAACAGCATGGTACTGGTACAAAAGCAGGTGCACAGATCAATGGAACAGAATTGAAAGCCCAGAAATAAAACCACACATCTACGGGCAGATGATCTTTGACAAATGAGCTGAAGGCATACAATGGAGAAAAGAAAGTCTTTTCAACAAATGGTGCTGGGAAAACTGGAAAGCCACATGAAAAAAATGAACATTGACCATTATTTTTCACCATTCACCAAAATAGACTCAAAATGGATCAAAGACCTAAAGCTGAGACCTGAAACCATAAGGCTTCTAGAAGAAAACGTAGGCAGTACATGCTTTGACATCAGTATTAAAAGGATCTTTTCAGACACCATGTCTTCTCAGAGATGGGAAAAAACAAAGAATAAACAAATGGGACTTCATCAGACTAAAAAGCTTCTTCAAGACAAATGAAAACAGGATTGAAACAAAAAAACAACCCAGTAAATGGGAAAAATATTTGCAAGTCATACATCTGACAAAGGCTTAATATCCATAATATATAAAGAACTCCCACAACTCAACAACAGAAAATCAAACAACCCAATCAAAAAACGGGCAGGAGACATGAACAGACATTTCTCCAAAGAAGATATACAGATGGCCAATAGGCATATGAAAAGATGTTCATCATCGCTGTGCATCAGGGAAATGCAAGTCAAAACTGCACTAAGAGATCACCTTACACTCATTAGAATGACAAAAATAACTAGAACAAATAGTAACAAATGTTGGACAGGGTGTGGAGAAAAAGCAACCCTCATTCACTGCTGGTGGGAATGCAAACTTGAGCAGCCACTATGGAAAACAGTATGGAGATTCCTCAAAAGATTAAAAATAGAACTACCATATGATCCAGCTATCCCACTACTGGGTATCTATCCAAAGAGCTTGACATCAGCAATTCCAAACATCCCATGCTCCCGCCATGTTCATTGCAACATTATTTACAATAGCCCAGACATGGAAGCAACCTAACTGTCCATCAACAGATGATTGGATAAAGAAGATGTGGTATATATATACAATGGAATACTACTCAGCCATAAAAAGGAACAAAATCGTCCCACTTGCAACAACATGGATGGACCTTGAGGGAAATATGTTAAGTGAGATAAGCCAGAGAGAGAATGACAATCTCTGTGTGACTCCACTCATATGTGGAAGTTAAACATGTGGACAAAGAGAACAGAGTAGTGGCTACCAGGGGAAAGGTGGGGTGGGGCGTGGGCACAAAGGGTGAATGGGTGCACCTACAACACGACTGGCAGACAATAATGGACAACTGAAATTTCACAAGGTTGTAAACTATCATTAACTCAATAAAAAATAAAAATTGATATTGATATATCTTTTAATTGACCTACAATATAATAATACAATGATGCTAAAGAGAGGTTGAGGTTCAGAGTCCTATTATGTAGTTGGATAGAGTCAAAATAAACATGACAGAAGAGCTGGCCCAGGTGGGAACAGGGGCTTAGATGTATTTCTGCTACCAACTACCAAATCACCTTAGGCCTAAGAGCAGGACTAATCCCTATTCAACAATGCTGGAGCACCCTCCCTCTTTCTAAGGAAAAAGATGCACAGGCCTAGAGTAAGCAGAGTGAGGAGGAGGAGGAGCTTATTTCACACCAGTTTGTTTTGGTTAATAAGAGGACAATCTAACAGTAAGAAGGATGCTGACAGCTAGGACTCCAAAGAGTGCCACGGTTGATTTGGTGCATGTTGGTGCTGGCTGGGTATGTGTGTTTCTCCTCAAAAAGCCAAGAGCTGGGTCAGAAAGGGAGCTTTCCCAGAGAGCCTGGGGCCATTGGCACCATGCTCTTCTTTTGAGAGTGAGCAAGTAGTTTGACTCATGGTCAGGAATGCAATCAATGACTCCAAGTGTCTAATAATTAGCTAAGGCTGTCATTGAAAGGATCACAATAGGCTCTACTAGAGCCCCCTCTTGGTTAATACACACTAACTCACTCCTTTGTGCTGTCAAATGCTCCCAGGACATGGAAGCCAGCCTGTCTTCAGGGGCTACCGAAGAGAGCAAGGGAAAAATATCGACGTGCACGTATATATTTTTTTCAAAATGATACTATATTATCCTTATGCTCATTATGAAAAAGTGATTGTCAGATGAACAGTCTGTTTACTCTACTTCTGGTTAGTTCTCCATGAATTGCCTCTCTCTGCAAAAATCTAAGATCTGCTTTGCAGTAGAAGAGTGACTTTAGCACTTCAAAAAAAAAGATTCATCATATTTAGTTAAGCAGAGGTTTAAATTGCAAGTATCTTTTTATAATTAATCATTTATGTTAGCCTTTTGTAGAATAGTTTCCTTATTCTCAGTGAACCAGGGATACTTGAAATTCATACTGACTTTTCAATGCTGTTTTATAAAAGGCATATTTTAATCTATATTCTCTTTAAAAAGTTCTACTTTTAAAACACTAATAGTTTTACAAATGGGTTTTCAACAATCATGCTAAAAGCATCTTATTTTTACAGTAAGTGCTAATATTTAAACAACAGAAAAGGTTCATGATAATAGACTTTTAAAAAATTAAATGATGCTAAATTTGCAAAAGTGATTTTATGTAGTTTATAATAAGAGGCATGAACACAATAAAACTTTGAATCTATTAAAGAAATGTTACTTAGTACAAAGAGGAAAGTGGCAATTATTTTGATTTTGAGACATAATATTTATGCCAGGTTTCCGAGGATGCTAGGTGGAAAAATAAAAAGGAAAACTGGATGGATTACACAGATTTCAGATGAGACTATTTCCAAGTGAGAAGAGAGGAAGACAGAGCAGGTATGTGACTTTGAGAGATGTGAAGTGTTATGAGGGTAAGAATGGACTTCTGAAAATAGCACATAAGTCAAAGCCAGAATTATTAGTCAATACTGATTTATACATAGTTTTTTTAAAAAAGCTTACCTATTTAGAAATAACATATATTTGGTGTGTATGAGTAAAAGTAAGAGAAAGAGACAGAGACAGAGAGGAATATAAACTACCACATCTGCTAAACCATTTGATAAATTGAATCCCCATTTTTTTGGAAGATGGCAGTTCTTCCATCTAGGATCTCAATATACTAATAAAAATATTTAAAGTCCAGGGGCCAGCCTGGTGGCACAGTGGTTAAGTTCACACATTCCACTTAGGCGGCGTGGGGTTTGCCAGTTTGGATCCTGGGTGCAGACTTATGCACTGCTTGTCAAGCTATGGTGTGGCAGGAATCCTATGTATAAAGTAGAAGAAGATAGGCACAGATATCAGCTCAAGGCTAATCTTCCTTGAAAAAAAAAAATTAAAATCCGTACAATGACACTTCTGTTCTTCGATTATGCCAACAGAAAAATCACAATACTGGGTTATTTATTATGTACCTTTCAAGTCTTCCTCAACCCCAGCCTACTTCCAAGGATTTAAATCTGTTTATTCCATTGTACTCCATGGAGATTAAGTGATTTATTCTTATTGGAGAAAAACCAGAAAAGTTCCTGAATTGATGCTATTCTTCCTACATGCTAAATTTTTAAAAAATTAACATGAATGATTTGCTCTGCCCCAAAGCGTTCATTGTGGCTTAAATCCATGGTCCATTAATATTTCCAGATGTTTGTATAAGGTGAAAAAGTACATTTTCTTAAAGTTCTTTCTTTTCTTGCAATAGTGAGGTCTTTGTTTGACATGCTTCCCTGTGTACATACAAACCCCTGTGAGGATGAAGGTGCTTGACATCGTCAGCTTGCTCTTTACCTTTGTACAACATCTCGGGCACCTGGCAGGTGGGCCCACATCCATTCGAACAACATTTCTTAACCTCAGAGCACTCCTGGTCAATTTCACAGCTTTCAACGAAGGCAGCAGCAAATCCACTGGCTTTCTGTGGAGCCGGGCAATCCCCCTGCTTCACTGACAAGCTGTACTTAAAGGAACTCACAGCTCGTCAGGCATTCATAGTTTTTCTTGGGGAGCAGAGGCTAAGGGAGAACAGAAAAAATTCTTCCTAAAAATGACACATGAGGTCTTCCAAGACTGGAAAAGAAGGTCAAAATTCTTATTCCATTAAAATTTCCCTTGAATGTTTTACAAAATAAATGTGTTTGCTTTGTTCCTCCTAAAGAAGTAATATTTTATGTTGATTTCCTAAAGAGATATGACCCATGAGTTGTAATTTTATTGCATGAAATGAATACACATCAATTATACACACACATTCACAGATTACATTCTGAGTTCAGAAACAGATGTTAAATAACTGATTACAAATATTCATAAAACATGATAGGTCCAATTTGAAGATCCCCTTTAATTCCTGTATACATACATGTAATTTCATTCTTTAATCAGTCATTCTTCCCCCCCCCCCCCATATCCTGTAAGTACTAATCAAAGGAGCTTAGCTGTAGCCCTACGGAACCATTAGAACTCTCACAGCAGCAATGCGTGTATCGATATTTCATCAAGAATTTGTCTAAGCCTCAGTTAACTGAACATATTTTACTAGCATCCAATTTTTAGAATTAATATGCACATGAGATTGCTTATCAATGTGTAAGTGTCAATGAGTTGGGCAGTAAATGAATGTGAATTGTCTTTAAAAGCCAAGCCACACATATTTACCTGTGACATGGTGTTGAGTTCTGAAAAGCACCTAGCTGATGACAGTTTGGTTGAGCCCAGAATCAATCAAACGTTAGTGAGAACAGTATTCCTTGACTTATTGGGGGAGTGCATTATTGAAAAAGCATGAGTCGTGGAAAGAATCATTTAGCAAATACATCTTTTTCCTTTGGAAAAGGGGTCAGGACAGCATCTGGTTGTGGGAAGCATTCCCCATTCTAGCTGCCATTGTATTGTGACAAGGTCTGGCAATGGAAGGAGAATCGTGCAAGGCAATTCTTCAGGGAACATAATTCTTTAAGCAGAGTCCTTTGTTCTCCTTTCTAAAGCCTATTACTGATTAACGTCTTCCCTCTGTCCTAGAAGCCTTGTAAAAACAGGCAGCACTAGCAATAAACATATCTCAAAGAACAAACAGCAGCCCCCAAGGATGAGGGGGCTATATTTCATTAATTATATACTTGCTGCCCTCCTAACTTCATGAAGACCCCGAAACTATGTAACCTCTTCCTAAACAATCGATATGTATGCTGCACATCTGGTATGTAGATAACCACCTTTGATTATTACCTTTAGTCACACACTGCCCCTCATCTATTGTTCCCATGACGACAATAGTTAGACCACCTCGTGGGATTTTTTCTATATAAGTGTACCCTGTCCCCGAAATAAATCAGACTTGCTTGCAACTGCGTCGAGTCTCACGTCTAGCACTTACACTTTCGCTGACGCTGTCTCTCCCGCGGGAACCTGGACTCTGCCGAGGCTGGAGCCCGGCAAGTGGCGCCCTAACAGGGACCCGACGGGTAAGTACCCCCGCTCTTCTCAGGACGGATAGGTTCTTACCCAGGGCTGGAAAGAAGAGCCCCCTTTAGCCCCTCTCTGGAGAGGGAGGGTGAGGAAAGGACAGACAGGTGGTAGGTCGGAACTTAAAAAGTTGAGAAGTTTCAGTCCCTCTCCCTCTCTAGAAGGGAGAGTGAAATAAGGTCAGGAAAAGGAAGAAAGATTAAGAACTTTTGAGAAGTTTTGGGCCATACTGAGTCTAAAGAAAGAAGGCTCTGTATAGAAAGAAGAACATGTATGTTTGCAAAAAGGAGACATAAGAGCCTCTTCGGGACAGATTTCTACGTTCCTACATTCATACAAGAACAACATCCCTGGTTCCCTGAAGAGGAAACTGTTAATTTGGAAACCTGGATGATAGTGGGAACACAACTTAGAAGCTGATTTTCTTTATAAAGAGGTTATATCAACTTTGCCTAAGTATGTTTTAAAATGTCTAACTGGGAATACTTCCTTGTGCAACATTATAAGAGCGAGAACTGTTAAGTCCTGGCCGTGGGTCCTGTCACCACACAGCAGCTCTGCCTGCCCGTGGGTCCTGTCCCCATGCTATTCCACGCTATTCTCTAAATAAAAGAGCACTGCCAACAAATCTTGAGAGCCCAAAAAATCTTTCTTTCGACTCCTCGGCTCACCGACCCTGCATCATTTCTGGTGGACTTGCTTCATCGGCTTGTGAGCTCAAGTTCTGGTAAGTGTCCTATTTTTTCCTTGTGCCTTTCTCTTTTTCAAGGATGGATCTAAATTCACTGCTCCATCGGGAACCTTCTTGGACAGCTGTATGAATCCATGTTTGCTGCCCATGGCTACTCTATGGGGCAAATTGTGGCATTCATCCTGAAGAGAATCAGTACCTTAAGCCTGAGGGTGGTGGAAAATGAATTAATCCGTTCCTTCCTGACTCTATCTCTAATAGAAAAATTTTACATGGGTACAGGTCTGTCACTTAAGTCTTTAGGACAGCTGCCAATCTCCAAGACTCCCGTGGAAGGTTTCTTTTCCTAAGGCTGGATTGGGATCCCTTCCTCTGGCACCTGACCACTCTCTGAACTGCAGGAAGGTCCCAATTGGGACTCCAGTTCAAGGAAAGTACCAAACTCTAACCTCTGGTTGAGTATGGGAACCCCTTCTTGGGAGAATGGCTCCAGGATGCAATTGGGTAGAATGTCCCCCAGATCAGCGGAAAAATTCCTCACTGTTTTTCTCTGTTCTTTTATCTTTGGGACGATTCACCAGGCACTTATGACTGCCAGGTATAATAGGGAAGGTATACAAGAGATACAATGCAGGGGGACGCCCCCATCACCCCTTGCTGTAGGAACCCCACAGTAGGAACAAGTAGGACGGACGCTTCCATAGGTTCAGGAGATTTTCAAGGTAATGGACCATTTTCTTTCCTCTCTCTTAAAGTTACAGTGACCATTTTGGCTCCTTTTGAGCTTTGCAATTGGGAAAGAAAGAAATCTTTAAAATATCAAAGGCTCCACCTCTGGGAGCCCCTGCTTCTGGTTTCCAGGCCTGATCACCCCGGCAACCAAGTGGGGTGCCCTCTCTTGGCGATTGACTCATTGCCTGATTGATGGCAGTGATTTTTAAAACAATATATGTGAAGGCTCTGTGTCTGTGTGTCTGTGTCTGTGTGTCTATATGTGTGTGATATTTTTACCCCCGGGTGATATGGCCAAAACTAAGAGCTCTGTTTAATTGGCTTAAAGTAAGCACTTACATAAATTCTAAATACAATAGAAATTAACCCAATGTCTTTTAAGATGATATGGATTAATCTTTGGTTAATGAAAATTTAAGTTTGTTGGTTTGATTAAAATGTTTGGAAATGTCCTCCAGAGTTAGCACTGCATATACAAATATGCAGCCTGGGTTTCCTAGTCAAATAAGTTCACATTGTCTGTTAAATTCATCAGCAAAATAATAGCTTTAAATGATGACAATTACTGTTTTATGGTCTGTATACTTGGGGAAAAAAACAGCTTCGAAGTTCTTTTTTGGTAACAATCTTGAGTTTTGCCAAATTAAGTTAAATGACAAAAGTGTGAGTATCTGGGTTATTTTTGAATTGGATAGAACACTGAAACATTGCTAAACGTACCTAAGTTATTTACTTTTGGCTTCTTATTGTAAAGAGGCTAAAAGCATTTGGTCTATTAAAAAGCATGCCTTGTGTTTTATTGTGAAGTGGCATGTTTCTAGAAATTATGAAAGTGTTTAGAATGCCAGTATAAAAGACAATTCGTAATTGCTTACCTTTTAGTGTTTACTATGGTCTATTAAGTGTTAAGAGTTATTAACCTATATAAGTAAAGCTACTGGAAATTAATAAGAAAATCAGTTCTGTATTCAAGGAAAGTTAAAATGTGTGTTTTCAGTAAAGAGGGTATAAAGTATGTAAGTATTTTTGTTTGATGGGTTAAGAAAGATAAATTTGTCCTAAAGTACTAGAAAGGAAAGAAGAAAGACTTTGGGACATATTCTGAAGGCAAAAAGAAAGTTGTAGAAGGTTTGTGAAGGAGAAATTCTGAAAGGAGTTTCATGCCTGGTCAAGTTGGCTAAGAATAAAGTAAATCCAATTAAGTGAATGAGTTTTAGTATGAAAAAGTACACTGGTACAGAAATTAAAATTTGGTTTTCTCAAAGGATAATTTTCTTGAACTTTTGGTCTGCTTTTGATAAAGAGGTTATAAAAGGTGTTCCTTTGAGTAAGACAAATCTGTTTTGTTAAAATAATGACTGAGGTCACTCTTAAGATTTTTGATTGTTTCTGTAGTCACTTTAAATGGATACCTGAACATTGTCTGACAGTGAGTGTTGTTTGAACAAGTGTTTTGAAATCTTTTGATATTTTTGACAAGCTTCTCCTTCAAAAACATTCAAATCTTGAATAAAGGCTTTCTTTTGACCTGGATGAAGGAGGAGGATTTCTCTGGGGATTTTCAGAGGGCCCCTGGGACTTCACAGAGAAATTCGCTCTGTCTTCCTATAAGGTAGAAAATTCTAAACTAATTAGGGTTATTTGGTCTATTAAGTTACATGGGAAGCATTGTCAGATAAAGTGATGATAATCTTTCTTAGTTGGTATTCTGTGGGTAAATGTTACTGATATAAGTGTTTTAAAAATTATATACATCCCTAAATTCTGATCTATCCTGGCTATCAGCCATAATTCTAATTATTAGTTTAAGGTGTTGTATATCACAGAAATAACCAAGTTTCTCTGTCAATCATCATTTTTAAGTCTTTTGTTGTTTACAGTCAGTAATTATTTTACTCTACTTTTTGCTTTTGCAAATATGTCTCATCTTCAGAAAAATTCATGGAAAGGACTCTAACACTCTAGAATATAGGTTTCTAATAAAAGTTCAGATTGTAAAACTAAACTGGGTAAAAATTACAGAACTCAACCAGAGAAGCTGATGACCTCACAAACTGCTGACAGAAGATTAAGATCAAGAACCAATTACACAGGGTAGAATAAACTGATAGGGATGATTATAATTTTTATGACTTTTTAATTGAGATAGTACTGATTTTTAATATTTTGCTTTTTTTCAGAGTTAAGAAAACCTTTTTCTCTATTCTCTTAAAGAACTATGACTTACAGCAATTTATAAACAAAATTGAAACATTTGCCTTTTCTTCCCTATTTGAGCCCCCCAAAACGACAATTGGAAAAATTACAAGGAGGAGAGCTCAAATATAGCTCTCCCCATCGTTTACCAAGTCATGCTCTATTTGTAATAAACTTTCATGGTGAGTCACCTATGATGAGATATTGGAATGATAATAAACAAAAAATTTTACCACAGGTCAAATGGAAGGACCTGCTTACAGGACAGTGGAAAGGTCCTGATATTCTCTTAACTGTCAGTCAAGGATATGCTTGCATATTTCCACAGGACGCTTCATCTCCTTGGTGGATTCCTGATCATCTAATTCAACATGTACCGCAAGCAGCCTCTGCCCCCACCCCCACCAAGGCAGATGAGCCCCAGCTTCCGAGTCAAGATAGATGATGAATCTCCCCCAGTAGCCCAGATGAGATGACTTTCACTCCGCGAGAAACTTTTTAAATGTTTGGCTCCCCGTCCGCACTCACCTCCGCCCTCTTATTCTTTCTACTGACTCTGGCAAAATTCAACCACACTTGTGTGAGGCCATAGCCACTTTACAGAATGCTGTATTGATTAGACCAACAGAATCACAGTTATATAAGGTTAAGGCCTGTGTCCTGGCCCCTTGTGTTTTCTTGGCCTCTCTTGTACACAGTTTTGCTATGTCTATCTCTTTTAATAATTCTCGTTATGATATTTCCTGTCCAGATTGTATTTTTAACTAATTGTTTGAGCCCTGATATAGAGGTATAAGCTGTAATCATATTACAACAACCCCCCTACCTCATGCTGCCTGTTCACCTGTCTGAGCCTTGGTATGATGATGCCGTCTTGCTATGGCTCAAGCTAGGTCACTGACCTGTTGAACAGGCCTCGGTGGTTTATTACTACATTGATCTTGGGTATTTCAGCTCTAATCACTCTCGCAGCCCCATTGACCATATCAGCTGTAGCTTTGGCTAAAAAATACATACTGCTATATATGTAGATGAGCTCTCAAAAAATGTTACCTTGCCCTAACCACCCGAGAAATAATAGACAGAAAACTAAAGACAAAGGTAAACGCTCTGGAAGAGGCAATATTACAGATAGGACAAAAACTTACAAATTTGAAGGTTAGACTGATCTTGCAATGTCATGTGTCCTATAGATGGATCTGTGTGACTCCTCTTAAGGTAAATCAATCCCTACACTCCTGGGAGAAAATTAAAAATCATATTCAATGTATTTGGAACCGTTCAGATTTAAGCCTGGACTTAAATTCGTTACATGACCAAATTCAGGCAATTAACAAGGCTGAGAAGGATTTCTCAGATGAAGAAAACTCTGCCACTTCCAATTTCCTTGATTCTCTCTCATCCTGGATTTCTCAAAACTCTGTCAGTCGTCCTCACTTCTTAGTCACCACAGGCATACTTCTCTGAACTTTACTCCTCATCTTAATTCTTTTTCCAATATTTATACGCCTTCTTCAAAGCTCTGTCTATGAGATTGAAAAATCTATTAGATTCTCTGCTTTAAAGCATAAAAAAGGGGGAGATGTGGGAAGCATTCCCCCAATCTAGCTGCCATTGCATTGTGACAAGGTCTGGCAATGGAAGGAGAATCGTGCAAGGCAATTCTCCAGGGAACATAATTCTTTAAGCAGAGTCCTTTGTTCTCCTTTCTAAAGCCTATTACTGATTAACGTCTTCCCTCTGTCCTAGAAGCCTTGTAAAAACAGGCAGCACTAGCAATAAACATATCTCAAAGAACAAACAGCAGCCCCCAAGGATGAGGGGGCTATATTCCATTAATTATATACTTGCTGCCCTCCTAACTTCATGAAGACCCTGAAACTATGTAACCTCTTCCTAAACAATCGATATGTATGCTGCACATCTGGTATGTAGATAACCACCTTTGATTATTACCTTTAGTCACACACTGCCCCTCATCTATTGTTCCCATGATGACAATAGTTAGACCACCTTGTGTGATTTTTTCTATATAAGTGTACCCTGTCCCCGAAATAAATCAGACTTGCTTGCAACTGCGTCGAGTCTCATCTAGCGCTCACTCTTTCACCGATGCCCTCTCTCCTGGGGGAACTGGTCATTCCTAGGATAGGAGCCGCAATCTGAAGAGGGAGCTGCTGAGGCTCTTGACAGCAGCCTTACTCAGGGAAAGAAAGGAAACAACACTCTGCCTGCTCTGGACCTTCTTTTGCATTGGGAAGACAATTGACAGGACAACCGCCATAATCCTAACTTTTGCCCTAGCCTTCCTTTTGCCTTTATGAAGGTGCTTGCCAAGATTGCTACCCTGATCCTAACCCTGTCCTTCTAATCCCATTTTCCCCTCCAACACACTTGTCTAGCCAGGTGAAATCTCCAGCCCTCCATTTACCCCTTTGTCAAAGCAGCCGTGTTGTCATTAATGTAAAGTTCTGTGCCACTGTAAGCCTAAGCTTTTAGGCAGTGGGGATGCCACTCCCATACCCATCTTCTCCCCTTCTGGCTGGCTTTGGGTGATGCCACAGCCCTGAACAATGGTAGAGCCACAGAAGGAAAGACAGTGGGATACAGCATGACACATGGAAAAGTTTACCCTGCCATGTAGCCTTCCTTGAACCATTCCATGTGCACAGAGTGAACGTACATGGATTTGCACTCCTAGACAGGTTGGGCTCATCATGTTTGCAATGACAGCTCAGTCTGTTCTAACCAATGAAGACCAGCGTCTGAGAGTGGTTCCTATGAACGCATGTTGGATGCTTGACATTGGAAGTAGGAGATGAACAAAGAAGGTGATTTCTGTTTATTAATTTAAGTCAAATCTGAGTCAGTGACATCACAAATAAATGTGGTAGCATTGGTGAACACAAACCCGGGGAAGAATATGAGCATCATATGTGGCTGACTGCCCGCACACTTGCTGCCTGCTACTCCATATGGATGCCAAACCATGATTCATCATTGGTAGTGCCTGGTGATGCCTGGAGGACACCTGAGTAATATCTGGTAACACTTGCCAGTGGACTACCTCCTGCTCCTCACTGATGATTTGAATATGGCTGGCCTTCTACCATCTGGCAACACCTGGGTAACACCTAACACCTACTATTGGTAACACCTGGGCAGCACCTGGTACGACATGTGCAGATGCCACCTGTTGCTTCTCAATAATGACTGAATAGTGCTCTCGACTGTCTGGACACTTGGTAACATCTGCCAACATGCTACTCCTCACTAATAGTGGAGTATCACCCTCTCCTCAGATAGGTAACATGTAAGTAACCTGGCAGGAGAGAGGCTTAATGATTGGTTAGGGCTATTGACTAGAGGGCATCTCACATCAATAATAGAGGTATATTAGGGAAAAAAAGAAAAGTAAATAAAAGCCCTAACCACTATCAAAGTCCCAGGTTTGGGGAGTGGGGAGGAGAGAAAGAGGGTTAATTAAAGCTTACTATTTCTCATGTTGATGATGACTGGAAATTCCATTAATAACTCAAAACATAAGGACTTCAGCAAGGACATGTCCCAGTAACTCCTGAATGACTACTACCCATCGTAGATTGTTCTCACATGGTTCTCTTAGTTCTTTTCCACAAACAATCTGAGTGAATAATCTGTGTAAAAGCTAAGGCAGTAAATGTTATGTTGTGTATATTTTACCACAATTTAAAAAAAATCTATGTAAGAGCTAGAAATCTGTATATTCCTTGAGGATGTGTAAAGGGTCAAATAGTGTTGTTCTCTTAAAGCTGAAAGAGTCTTTCTGATATTGTCAATTTAATGCAAATCAAGGCATCAATACTCTATGCCAATTAAACACAAGGGAAAGATTTTATGTTCCTAAATTAACAAACAGAGGGAGAAAAACTAGAAACACTACCTAGAAAAAGTATCATTCCAAGGTGTGAATTAGAATTGTAGATGTCAAATAAAATCGACTGTTAATAATTAATCATATACAAAAACTGAAAATAACAGTTTTTAAATTAAAATGGATTAAAACTGGATTAAACAATGTTTGAATTTAAGAACTTTCCAGGTAAAACTTAGAACGAAGGCTGTGGTTTTAATATGGAATTACCATAAATTTGTAGCTAGTTAATTTTTTAGAAAAACAAAACTTTCTAAACATTGAAAGCATCATCGATTCTTAAGGCTTTTCTTTCTTCCTCAGTTTCACAACTCATTTTTCTGCTAGCTGCGGGATGTGTTTTACTTCATTGCCTTCTGAAGTTCTAAATTTAGGTCCAAACCTAAATAAGCAATCAGAGAAGTATGTGAAGGGGTCTGTGACAATTATGGAGTGTTTGCCAGCTTTCTTCTTTCAACAAAGTGTACACTTTACGTGCACTAAAACAAAATAGCAAAATCACTAGCCTCTGCCACGTGGGTTGAGATTTCCAAGTAGAAATAATTTTACTAACTCTGACAAGTGTTTACTGCTTTCTAACCTGGAAATCAGTGACTTAGCTTGCACCATGCTATAATCAAGTTAACACAGTTCAAACTTCACATACAAAAAAGGGTATGAATCAAGAATTGGATAACAAAGCCTGGACTCTCTGTTCACATGCTATTCTAATCACCTAGGTGCCAACTACCACACCCTTAAACTGAAGGGACAGCAGAGGTATCTCCCATCTTAAGAACTTACTTACTGAGCTGTGAGACAGAATTAAGAACAAATAAAAAAACAAAAACAGTGGTCTACACAGATCTTACACATGTGTTCCCAATTAACGTAAAGGAGTGATCATACCAGCCCCATAATCTAGATTTTTCAGTGTATGTGAGAGTGGTTCAATAGTCTTCCTTTTTGGTATGGATTCAAAAATGCAATTTTGGGGGCATTTTCTTGAGGACCATGGAAACAAAAAGAGCTCATCTTTGCACTAGAGTTTTCTAGACAGGTACATGAGCTTGGAATAATACAAATAACACTATGAATATTACATGAGATCATGCACACAAAGAACCAAGTGCTATTGTGCAGGCTTGGCCCACAACAGGTACTCAACAGGAATGGAATAACTGGCATCTTTTTCTTTTCCCACTGCTACAAGTTCACTGTTTGACCTTTCCAAACCCTTCTGTTATTCTGACAAAAATGTTTATAATAGCCAAAGACTGAAGGTTGGCTCTGCATCTTCCATGGTGTGATCATTCACAAGTTTCCAACAGACTACTGAAACCTGCATAGAATGAACTGGGCCTTGCTGGAATTTACAAGAAAGAAACAGTCTAAGTTTTTAATGAAGATCATTTTACAAATATGTAGATGTGGCTCAGTAATCTTACAGAGGAGTTCTATTTAGCTGTTCTATGGTTTTACTTATTGAAGGAAATTTTGACATTCTCTATTAATTATCTTGGATACTTATCTTGGATTAGGTTGAAAAATACTAATGGTCTGAATATAAATTGGAGAACGTATAGTATTTGTACACAAGGTTTCTCACTAGGTTTTTAATTGTAGCTTAATGAGAATTAATCAGTTGAATGGAATAAGGACAAAAATGCATACAGATCAGAGAAAATGATGTGTGAATATTAATACGCTAGACACAAAGAAAATCTGTAAACTCCTCCCTAGTAGCCAGTTGGAAATACTGTCAACAAAAAGTCATTTGGGGGCAAAAAAGAAAGTTGTGACCAGTAAGCATGTAATATTTCCTGTGATATTACCAGTTAATTCCTCCTACACTTGTCAAGAGGAATGTGAACACATCAGGGAAGGTGTGCATTTTCCAGATTATTATGAGTCTAACACCCATTGACTTCATGGTAAATGGGAAGCCACAAGACAACACAGACGTATGTGCTAACTGTTGTATTTCTTGTTTATACAATTATATCCAGTCTATCCAGACAAATTATAATTGTAAAGTTAATGAAACTAGCATTCCTTTATAAAACTACCCACATGAACTATTTCACAAATTACACAAATGGCAATCTTTTGCTATGTCATTGGCTCCAATTTAAATTTGAAAAAATCACAGTTACTAAATTTTTATTCTTCTTATATAGTTAATTCTTATAAATCTCTCCTATATTTCATCTCTTATGTAAGAAACTGAAATGTGTTTTTTAGTGCCTTACCTGGGCAACATGCTAAGCTCAACTTACCTGTGACAAATGATAAAAATAAAATGAAATACTAACAGTGGTAGATAACAGTTCTCGGATGCTTTTTTAAAAGATGCCTATTGTCTTCATGTTGTTTGGAAGTATATCACAAAATAATCTGTACGGCAATCATGGAATGATGCACGTAAAAACATCCAATTCAGTAAATTATCTGAATACATTAGAAATCATATAAATATGAGGCCTCAGATAGGGAGATAATCCTGCATTTGGTATTCAGTTCAATTCAACAGAATTGTAACATGACAATTCTCCAATAAGGATTGAGATATAGATAGGGCCTGCAAGGGAAGTGGTTCTCTTCCTGCTCCAGCCAATAAAAGTGAGGTCAATCCTGAATACAGAATGCCCTCAAAAGAGTTTGCCATCACCATCACAACCATCATCATCACCACCATCAGAACCACCTTCGCTGTTGTTACCGCCACGGCATTGGTAGTTAAACCCTAACACGAGCTGAAGATCTACCATGTCCCTCATCTTCTATCAGATGCTTTACTAGCTCATCTCACCTATTCCTCTCCAGTCCCCACAACCATTATTATTACCATTTACAAATGAGGAAACAGAAGCTCAGGAAGATTATAATTTATCCAAAACTAGAAAACAAGTAAGAGCATGGGTCACTATTACAGTCAACATTTTTCTAAGAGCCATGCCATATCTCAGGGTAAAATAAGAAGAGAACTAAACCAGTGGCTCTCAACTTGCTTCCCTATTAGGATCACCTGGGGAGCTTCTAACACTGCTGAAAGATCAAGGAGTACAGCAGAGGGAAACAAAGGCATATATATACACATGTGTATATGTAAATCAGATGTATATAAATCAAAAGAGAGTCATGTTCAAGGAATATTGATAAGAACAAGCAACAGTGATATATAAATTGTACTATTGAGCTTCAAGGATAAAAATATAATTTTTCAGACATTGAGGTTGTTGCCTATGACTTGCTTCTCCCAAAGTTCTCTCTACAAAATTTAATGTGTGAATCCAATATTGCAATATATAATAATAAGGAAAATAAACTTTATATATATGTGTGTGTATATATATATATTATATATATATATTTATATATATAAAACAGCCAAGTTGTCACTCAAATATATATGTGACAGAAACATTCTCAAAGAGAAAAAGACTCAGAGAATACAGCACCCATGACCTTCTCTTGCAAAACCACACAATGGCAAAATTCAGCCATTCTAAGAATTTATGGGCTAGCACAACATTGGGTAGCCAAAGAAAATGAGCAATACTTAAATATTATGTGAGAAAAAAACATTTGTCCAATTTAATTTGGACTTCAGGTATAAAAGCAGGCAAAGTTTCTCATGAACAATCTGAAAGATCTTTTGCCCATTTTCTAATTGGATTGTTGGTTTTTTTGTTGTTGAGCTGTATGAGTTCTTTGTATATTTTGGATATTAACCCCTTATATGATATGTGGTTTGCAAATATCTTCTCCCAATTGTTAGGTTGTCTTTTCGTTTTGTTGATGGCTTCTTTTGCTGGGCAGAAACTTTTTAGTTTGATGTAGTCCCATTTGTTCATTTTTTCTTTTGTTTCCCTTGCCCCATCAGACATGGGACTTGAAAATATGCTGCTCAGACCAATATCATGGAGCGTACTGCCTATGTTTTCTTACAGCTCAACAACAAAAAAACCAACAATCCAATTAGAAAATGGGCAAAAGATCTGAACAGAGATTTCTCCAAAGAAGATATACAGATGGCCAACAGGCATATGAAAATATGCTCAACATCATTAGCTATCAGGGAAATGCAAATCAAAACTACAATGAGGTATCACCTCACTCTGGTCAGAATGGCTATAATTAACAAGACAGGAAACAACAAATGTTGGAGAGGGTGTGCAGAGAAGGGAACGCTTGTTCACTGCTGGTGGCAGTGAAAACTGGTGCAGCCACTATGGGAAGCAGTTTGGAGTATCCTCAGAAAACTAAGAATAGATCTACCATATGATCCAGCTATTCCACTGCTGGGTATTTATCCAAAGAGCTTGAAAACACAAAGGCATAAAGATACTTGCACCCCTATGTTCATTGCAGCATTACACACAATAGCCAAGACTTGGAAGCAACCTAGGTGCCCATCAAGGGATGAATGGATAAAGAAGATATGGTGTTTATACACAATGGACTACTACTCAGCCATAAGAAATGACGAAATCCGGCCATTTGTGACAACATGGATGGACCTTGAGGGTATTATGCTGAGTGAAATAAGTCAGAGGGAGAAAGTCAAATACCACATGATCTCACTCATAAGTAGAAGATAAAAATGACAAAAAAAACACACAGCATTGGGGATTGGACTGGTGGTTACCATTGGGGAAGGGGGCAGGGGGAGGGCAAAAGGGGCGATTAGGGTCACATGTGAGGGGATGCACTATAATTATTGTTCAGGTGGTGAACATGATGTAATGTATACAGAATTTGAAATATGATGTACATCCAAAAAAAATAAAAATTAAAAAATAAACTAAAAAAACAATCTGAAAGAAAATAGCATCTAGGACTCCTTTTTAAAAGCAAACTAACATATGAATCAAATTTAGAATGCCAAGAATAAAGAAGTTGGCATAAAAGAATCATTAATCATTTTATCATCTATGTAAATATAAAATTAAAAACAAAGGAGGAATGATGATCAAGGAAGAGAATTTTATATAATAAATCTAAAATCTTAAAAATAATAGTATGTTAGAAAAATTGGTAGGTAGAAAAAGTGAGGAGACACACTTATCAATGTGACTTACCTTAAACTTAGTTTTATTTTATTTATTTTTGGGAGTGGTGGTGAGGAAGAATGACCCTGAGCTAACACCTGTAGCAAATTTTCTTCTTTTTGCTTGAGTAAGATTGTTACTGAGCTAACATCTGTGACAGTCTTCCTCCATTTTGTACGTGAGACACTGCCACAGCACAGCTTGATGAGCAGTGTGTAGGTCCATGCCCAGGATCTGAACCCACGAACCTCAGGCTGCCAAGGTGGAGCACTGAACTTAATCACCATGCAACTGGCAGCCCCACTTAAACTTAACTTTAAGACATCAGTAAACAATAAAACAAAGATGAGACTTAAAAATAGTAATTTTAATCCTGTAATATTTTCATAATCTTTTTTCTGTTCCCTTTTCTTCTGTTACATTCAAATAATATTACACTTTAAGCATTATTAATAACTAGCATTCATAAAGAGATGCCTGGTGAGATGATTGTCTAATGAATCATGGGTCCTCAAAAACATCCCAGGTTTGGTAATTCACTAGGAGGACTTGCAAGACTCCCAATATGGTTGCACTCATGGCTAAGTTTTACTACAGCAAAAGAACGCAAAGCAACATCAGCAAAAGGGAAAAGGTGTATGGGGCAAAGTCCAGAGGAAACTAGGAGCAAGCTTCGAAGAGTCCTCTTTCAGGATGTGCTTAGATCCCCCGGCCATGAATTGTGACAATGTGTGTGAAATGCTGTCCACCAGAGAAGTTCATTGTAGACTCAGTGCCAGAGTTTTTACTGGGGGCTGGTCACATAAGCACCTCTTGCTTAGCACGTACCAAAAATCCAGAGTCCCAGAAGGAAAACAGGTGTTTATCATGAACTACATTGTTTATACTAATAGTTTAGGAACAGTAAGCCCCTCTTATCAGTTAGGGAATGGTGGGAACCATCCCCAAATCTAAGTTTCCACGTACTAGCCAAGGGCCAACCTTTGAAGTAGGAACGTCTAGGAGAGCAGGTTTAGGGTAGCTAAGGTAACTCCTGAATGGGCAACCACGGCTACTCTGGATAGTAGAACTTGGAGTAACTGCTTGGTTTTACTCTCCTTTGCAGATTGTTATATTAATTTTTAATGGGTATGCATACTTTCTATAAAAAATAAAAACATGCTGTTAAAAAAAACCTGTCAGTTGTATCTTTCAAAGGAATCATCTAAATACTAATTTTCCATGAAATATGGAAAAGCATTCCAATACAAATATTTCTAATTTATGCTTGGAAGTGAATTATAATTTGCTTGGAAACTCAGTTATACATACTAATTTATTAGATGAGATTACAATTAACTTGTTTCCCAGGCAAACTATAGACTTTGGCCATGAACAATATAAAATCAGGAAAAAATTAGAAATACACATTTTACAGAAGTCCCTTTCCTATGGGTACATGTCCCCTTTGTTAAATTATAGTCATCTTGACAGATGTTTATGTCTGCTTCCTCTTCCTTGGCCTGCTTTTCAATCAATTTTAAGGACAAATGCATCACCCTGTTATTGGAGTATCAATAGTAAGATTCTCCCCTGGGAGCTACACTCTGGAATCCTGCTGGAAGATCTTTGGAAGGTAACTGAGCCCATAAATAATTGCAGAAATTCAAAAATTGCTAGAGAATCAGGGCCAGCTAAATTACTCCTGTTAAACCAGCATTTCCTTCCCTCCCCTCCTTCCTGCATTTTGTTAATAGCAGTTACTGGGCATGTCTATGAATTTTTAGCCCATTGAAGCATTCATACTGATTCATAAACCAACGTAGCATTATAGTATTAGGTATCTAATGATGACCAGAAGAAAGTATGAAAATTATTCCCAACTACCCTTACTGTTTACATGTTTACTGAGAAACAGGTAAAATCAGTAAGCAGTTTAATTTCTATTAAAGTAAAGGTAGACACTGGAAGTAATCTTTCTTGAAAACTCTTATTCCTTTGTTTATACATCGCTATGTGGAAATTGTACCACTTTTAGACTGATTGGATCATCATAAAGTGACATAAAAATTAGTGTAAATAGAATGTAATTTTGTCATCATGAATCTGCCTGGGAAATTACAGATACTATAGATTATGAGAGTGGTTCTCAAGAGGGGAGGTTTCTCCCCCCATGGAGTATTCGGCAAAGTCTGGAAGCATTTTTAGTAGTCACAGCTGGGAGGTGAGTGCTACTGACACAGAGTGGGTAGAGAGCAGGGACACTGCCCAACATCCTACACAGCACAGGGTGGTGCTCCCACCACAAAGAATTATTTAAGTAAAAAATCTCAATATTGCTAGAGTTGAGAAACTCTGGATTACAGCAGTATATTGGCATACTAGCCAGAAGTACACCAATGTGAAAAAGAAGTAAGACTCTATCACTGTCTAGAGAAACCTAATCCATTGTAGGAGATGGACATTGAAACAATTACACCACTCTTTCGTAAGTGCTGCAACAGATGTGTGTACAAATCCTATGAGAACCACTGGTAGCACATATCCAAAGAGCATTTGAACAGTGTCCAGCATTGTGTCATAGGGCGAGGACACAGAGAGCCAAAGTCATAACCTCTGCCACCATTCTGACTGCCTTTCAGTTAAGAGACAAGATGTAAATAATCATTATGGTACAGTGAGTGAATAATACTGGGTTAAAAAACACAGAAATGACACTAAATCAAGAGAAGGAGGTCAAAGATGGCACTTAAAGGATATGACAGTTGTCTTAAATTAAAAGATGAAATGACTTAAGGGTAGCATTTGAACATAGGTGCTTTCCAGCCATAAAGGATAGATTGTACAAAACCAGAGTAGTCAGAACACAGACAGCTTCAACTGTTTATTTAGCAAAAGCCTTCTACTTCTGCCTGTTGAGGAATGTGGGAACTGACCTCCTGTTGTAAACAACTGTAAAACTGACAAATATATTCAACAACTTTACTATCCAAACATTGGCCAACAGGCAGCACAGGACTGTACACCCTGAAGGAAGTCACAGATGAGGTGAGCCCAACGTTGGCAAAAAAGAATGGCTGTGGGTAGTTTGAAGTCCACAGTACAGTGAGTGGTGACTCTAAGAAAGTTGTGTAATTTTCGGAGTTGAGGAGAACAAGATCCAAGTTTCAGAAGGCCAAAATGAATAGATCCTGTGGGCAGAATAAAAGGAAGGAACTACGCAAAGAGAGACACCCAGAGAGTTGCAGATAAACTGCTCAAATTTTTGGCTGAATACTGATTTGAACATGCATGGGGTGAAACTGCACAAGCCCAGGGGCTGAACAACCAGGAATCATCAGAGTAAACAATTCCCAGAGTTCTAACAAGGCTGGGAACTCACATGTTGCAGGAAAGCATAGCAACATTATTGCAAGGCTTTAAGCTTAGCAAGAACAAATTGCAAAATGGGTGACTGAGAAATATGCAACTTGCTGATTCTCATAAATTACTGTGTTAGATTGTTTGTGCTTTGGAATCAAAGGCAGGAAGGTAGTATCTTATCAAACATGAAGGCAAGGGGCTTAAGAATGCTGGGCACTTGCAGGAACGGAATGCCGGCTGCATAACTTGCCAGATTGTTTGTTCCCGGGATACTTTCTCAGAGAATGGCCTTGCGTAGGGCCGGGGTGCATTGAAGTGGGGAAGACTAGAACTGCTGAGCTTTGACTTGCATCTTCCTGCTGTCATGAGTTCCTGCTATGCTTGTACTTCTTGGACTGCAAATAAATACATGGCGATCAGAGGGATGTCACCTCAGTCCTAGAGACTGATGGTCCCCTGTCCTATTAAATAATATAGAGTGTGTTGTGTCTACTATATAGATGTGTTCTGTATATTAATTCCGTCCACCCCTTCAGCTGGCTGCCTAGCTGGTCTCACCAGCACTCACATCCCAACCAGGAGGAGAGGGGAGGATGCACAACACATGCAGCATCAGATAGAGTCCTCGGAAGGATGTCACCTTAGTCATGAGGAGAAATTAGCCCTACAGTAAACACTGTTCTGAACCCACCCTAAGAATGTTTAAAAAAGCAAACTGATCCCGAGTAACTAACTACATGCCAGAACAAAGTCTAACACTTTTTCGAAAAACACAGAAAAATTAAGAACACACAAAGTTGGCATCCAATCAAAATACAAGCATGCAAAGAAGCAGGAAAATATGACATATAATGAAGAAAACGAAAGGAATCTACAGAAACAGAAATGATAGAGGTGATAGAGTTGGCAGTAAAGGACATTAAATATTAAACAATAAATAAATAAATATGCTCTGTATGCCCAGAAATGTAGAAAACATGAACAAAGAGGAGAGAAACTGAAGATATGGAAAAGACTTGGATGGAATTTCCAGAAGTAAAAATGAAGAAATCTGGGAAAACTGATCCCTGTCAGCATTTTCAAGGCTGGTCAATCATTGAGACAGACCTAATATAATCCTGTCCATCCTCTTGCTTATCACAATATTTATTAATGCACAGGAGGTCCGTATTGTCATGAACCTAAGCTTTCTCTTTGAAAAAGTTCAGACCCAGAAGGACTCTAGATTTTATTCTTCTGCAGCAGAAACAAATAAACTGTTAGACAGATTTGGCCCAATATGTTTATTTGTAAGATAGCTGAACTTTATTTGTCTTCTAAGGTATAGATTGCAAACAATAGCCCACAGAGCAAAACTGGCCTGCCTCTTGTTTTTGTAAATAAAATTTTATTGGAACACAGCTGTGCCAGTTTGCTCATGTATTGTCTATGGCTGCTTTTGTGTTACAACAGCAGAGATGAGTAGTTGTAACAGATCACATGGTCCGTCAAGCTGAAGCTATTTACTGTCTGGCTCACTATGGAAAAGTTCTCCAAGTTCTGCTATAAGAAAAAACAATAGTCACAATTACATCACAAAACCTCCCTAAATAACCTCCTAGAATGTTGTTATTCTTAATGTGTCTTACCAGCACCCATTTCTACATCAAGCATCGTTCTTGCTAATTTTAATTATAAAATAAATTTTCCTGCATGGAAGAGATTTTTGGAGGCACTTTAATAATAACATACCTAGAATTGGTTCATGGCTTGTCCATGGATTGATCTCTTTAACTTCTCATTTTATTATCTACACAATTCCACTTTTGTTACTTTCAGGCTTGGGTACCAGAATTAATAATATTATTTTTAAGTGAATAAGTTAAGTGTTTGTATTAGAATAGGAATCTTTCAGGATTCCTTCTATGGACCATCTGGGACACTTTTTCCTATATCATTTTTTGAAACATTTTGGGTCATGATAGATATACAGATATGAGATTATGTTGTGTTATATAAGTCTCTGTCTCAGCAGACTGGAGATCAAGAGTCTCCTGCTGGCCTTGAAGAAGTAAACAGCCACGTTGTGACCTGCCTTCAAAGGGGATCACCTGGGACGGAACGGTAGGCAAGTTCTGGGACCTGAGAGTGGACTCTAGCCAATAGCCAGAAGGAAAATGGGATCTCATTCCAACAACTGAAAGGAACTGAGTTCTGTCAACAATAGGAATGAGCTTGAAAGCAGATTCTCGCCCAGTCAAGCTTCCAGATGAGAATGCAGCCAAGACAACTTCTTGACTACAACCTTCAGAGACCCTGCAGCAGAGAATGCAGTTAAGCTATGCCCACACTCTGGAGCCACACAAACCGTGAGATAATAAATGTGCGTTGTTTTAAGCCATTAGGTTTCGGGGTAACTTGCTATACAATAATAGATAACTAATATAAAGACACATTAAACTGAATGCAAGGTAAGCATATGTTTTCTTTAAGAGTGTGGACTGGGTCCCTGAAGGACTCAAAATATATATATATATATTTTTATATTTTTAAATATATGTATATTTATACTTTATATATATATATATATATATATATTTTTTTAAAGATTGGTACCTGAGCTAACAACTGTTACCAATCTTCTTATTTTTTCCCCCTGCTTTATCTCCCCAAAGCCCCCTGGTATATAGTTGTATATGTTAGTTGCAGGTCCTTCTAGTTGTGGCAAATGGGATGCAGCCTCACCATGGCCTGATGAGCGGTGCCATGTCCGCGCCCAAAACTCTGGGCCGTTGCAGCAGAGCATGCAAACTTAACCACTCATCCACAGGGCAGGCCCCAAGAAGCCAAAATATTTTGAAAAAACAGATGGATAATATGTCAGCTCCCTTGAGGGAGGGCAGAAACCATGATTTATGCCATTCTGTAACATCTCCAACATCTAGAAAAGGGCCGGAGGCAAAAAACACATAAGAGGGTTCTTCTTCTATTTGACTTAACACTATATCATTAGCTTAGCCCTGTGTTTCATTAGTAGAGCAACTGACTAAACAACTTTGAATATCTCCCAGTCCTATGGATTATACAAGGCATTTTACTGTTCACAATTACAAAAACCTTCCAAAGACTTCACTGACGTTAATCCTCAGGCCTGAAGCACTACCAGCAACAGATATCATTATGCAGGAGTTGCAGATCCACCAACATTCCAGCCAGATGCTGAGGAGGAACTATCAGCGCAAAATAAAACTGAGATAAGGAAGATCATGTATTGATCACATTACAAACTGAGAAACATTTTCATTCCACTTTTCCAAATGATACTATACACTTTTCTAAAATCAGACTACAACACCATAATTCACTTGTAATTGCCCAAGTGAAGTCCATGCTCAGCAGTCCTGAGACACTTAGGGAGAGGTGTCAGAAACAAGGGTTTTAGACCTGGTCTTTCTACCTGGAGTGAGTAAGCCACTGGACTCAGTGAGCTCCAGTGGCTCAGTCCTCCATGGCTTCCATGGACAACACTTGTGGATTCACTACATACTTTGCTTATCTCCATGATTATTGGGAATGTCAAATGATATCATGACTGTGGAGATATGTCATGTACCATAAAATTGCTGAAGGCATTATTATCCCAATTCCACAGCCATATTCTCAAAGTGGAATCTGTCCACTTTCCAAGGTAAAAGGTCAGGCATAGGATCCATCAGCACTTGCCGCAGCAAGGGAAGACCAGATCACTATGTCTGTCTAGAGTGGCTCAGAAGAGTTCCCTATTAGCCCCTGGTTCCATCCAGAGAAGCCCTAAAACATCATTAGATATCAAAGCATAGTTCACTCCCCAAGACCCTCAGTGGAGCTTCTTTGACAGCCATAGTGAACTTTCCACTGTTGTTCTCCACTAGTGTGCATGGACTTTCTGATTTTCCTTGCTTTGAAAGACCACTGTGTAGTCAGCCTGGCTCATGTCCTCCTGGTTGCATCTTAGCAGATCCCCAGCTGGCTCAGACCCTGGATCTCTGGTTTGCCCTGGGGGACGGTGTCTAACAAAGCAGCCCTTCAGGGCCCCTCTTTGCCAGGACTGATGATTTTAGACAGTGGTCTCCCAGGACAATAATACTCTTTATTATTTAACTGAAAGGACAGGGCAAGTAAGACACCTCTCATATAGTTAAAAGTAGACAGGCCTGGGCCAGCCCTTATGGCCCAGCCCTGGTAGCCTCTATTTCAACAGGCCAGGTTCAGTTCTCAGGGGCAGGCCTACACTACTCATCTGTCAGTGGCCATGCTATGATGGCAGTTCATACACAAAAAGAGGAAGATTGGCAACAGATGTCAGGGTCAATCTTCCCCAGGAAAAAAAGAAAGTAGACAAGTCTTCTGTCCAGGATATGGGAGGTATACAAAGTGAACAATGAGATGAAAATGTTTGAGCATCCCACTACTAACAAAATGGGTGGCTTCTCCCAAACAGCGTGAAAATTTCAACATCACATGGAGCATTACCCATAGAATAGCCAGGATGTAAGACGGGAGGATGGGAACAGTTTGTACCTTAAAAACAGATGTTAGCCCAGGGTAAATCTTCCTCAGCAAAAAAAAGAAAAAGTTTCTAGTCTTCCAAGTATAGGTGATAAAATTTTTTGTGTGTCTGATTAACCAGTAATGGAAGCAGTGGGTGGTTACGTTTTAAGAAGTTTCAAAAATTTTTTCTTTTTTATGTGAATACACACACACACAGACACACACACACACAGCTGGAAGCACCCCTGAAGTAAACTGAACTCCCCAAGCTGCAGGAGAATGCAGTGCCTTTCTGGTGTGTCATCCACTTGAGCATGTCAGAGGTGGGTCATGCCTTAAGCACCAGTGGCTAGGGCCTGGAACCGTCATACCTCACAGAAGCTCTGGCACTGCTGATTCAGAATAAAGTTTGAATATATATATATATATGTATAATTTGTTATCATATATATTTTAGTAATTCAAAGGTAATGGCTAGGATCTACTGTTAAATAACAATTGTCATAATAGATAATAATATTGTAAACTAGTAAAAATTAGCTAGTAAACTAGTAAAAATTTAAATAGTAAAAATTAACAGTCAAATACTGTCATCTCAATATTGACATACCCCTGACTCCCAGAAGCTCATGACTATTTTATCTACATGATTTTTGTTTCACTATTGATAAACTTTTAAATTGGAATCAAAATTCTCAGTTAAATTTCAGACATGTATAATGTACAATTCAGGATATATACTGATACGATTTTTTCAGTCTACTTTCTAATAACCTCCTCCTTATTTTAAAATAAAGGTATAGTTTAAAGATATACTAGAAGACTCTATGTTTGTGAAACAATTTTCAAATATAAACATTGCCATTTTTTTCTCTCAAAAATATTTATATGAAAACAACCTGCTGCCCATGCATCAACTGTCAATTTATGATACTAATACTACTCAAAGTGTGATCAATGACTGATACTGTGAACATCACATTGGAATTCATCAGAAATGCAAACTCTTGGGCTTCTCCTAGACCTACAGAGTCAGAGTCTCTGGGGTCAGGGTTCAGGAATCTCTTTAGCAAGTTCTCCTGGAAATGTTGGTGCTTACTAAACTTTAAAAAGAACTGCTATGTTATTGTGGTAAACATTTTGCATTATATACATGCATCAAGTCATGATATTGTACACCTTAAATTAAACAATGTTATTTATTAATTGTATCTCAATAAAGCTGGTGGTAAAAAAAGAACTGCTATATAACTTGATGAAAACTAAGAGTCTGTACTGTCTCTTTCTTATCTCATTAAGAACCAATCTATTTCTTTATTTCTTTTTTGCTGAGGAAGATTAGCCCTGAGCTAACATCTATTGCCAATCTTCCTTTACTTTATATGTGGGTCACCACTACAGTGTAGCTGATTAGTGGTGCAGATCCATGCCTGGGATCCAAACCAGCAAACCTATCCCACCAAAGTGAAACAGACTGAACTTAACCGCTATGCTATGGGGTCAGCCCCAGAAGCAATCTATTTCTTATGAGAATATTTTAGATTTTATATTCTTTAATGTTTCATAAAACAATTTACTTTTAGGTATTTTAATTTAAAAAACTTGAGCTCTTCAATCATATTTTTCTAAGACCTTTATGAACTTGTCCCAGGTGTATTAGTGTTCACCTCTTCCAAGAATGTTCCGAAACAAATGTACAATTTTTCACCAATATAACAATTCTAAAAGAATATCATTTTTCTAATAGCAATGAAATCATTTAAAAACTTGTCTACTTTACATATTTTATGAGCTCCTTAAAGAGTTAGTTTTGTTTCCTGAAGGTACATTCCATGCCTTATTCTCAGATCTCCCTTTATTTGTTTTACGACACTGGCTCCTATCCAAAAAAGTTTTGTGGTCATTTAACCAGCATGCTTAGTCCTAATTCCTTCTCAAGATTATCTGAAATGAATAAATGGTACTCTTTAAAATACTTTGAGATTTTTTCATTTGGAGGTGTGTCCTACAATGTAACAGTACCACTCCATAAGATCTGAGGATTTTTCCTAGACACTGGTTCAGCCACTTACAAGTTAAGTCTTTGCCATTTCATTAAGGAAACATCCAGCAAGAAATTATTCCATATAAAAATTGCTCAATGCAATCTGGATAACAATGTCTCAAAATAATTATGTAATTCTTGCTTCTGTTATTCCTGAACATGTAAATTATGAAAACATGCCTCTCTACATGTGTACATAGATGCATTTTCACACATACAGACAATAGTGCACTAAAAAGTCTCAATCCTTTGAGATCTCCAGAATTCCAGATAAGCTTATTCATAATAGCTTGTCATTATACAAAAATGGCAGATTTCTGAAATGCTATTGGAAGCAATGCATAATGCTTTTGTCTCCTTGTCAATCCAGAATCTGTCAAGTCTAGCATCAGTAGATGCAATTCATTTACAGTTCCATTTTAACGCCTGCTTTCCTCATTTCCAATAAGCACTAATCAGGAGTGTTAAAAAGTATACTTCAAAATGCGATTAATGCCAGGTAATATTTTCTTTTCAAAATCCTCTGTGAAAACTACCTGAGAAGAATAGCCTGGATGTAGACATCTGAGTAAATCTTTGCAGGGTGAATTTGCCAAAGCTGTATTTCTTTATAGTGCTCTTTGGCCAGGTAAAATGATTTCAACAAAAGCCAAAGGGGGAAAAAAAGATGGTGGCCATTTCTCTCACACTTCAAACATGAAGAAAACACTTCTCATTTCTTCAAATAATAATAATTTAAAAATATTTATCAAAAAATGATAGCCCCACATCTCTCTTCCATCAGAGGAAGGACTATGAGAGAAATAATATGACAAGCAGACAAGTGCTTTGGAATTTACTATGTATCATAACTGTAAGTGTCATGATCATATGTTGCCTCAAACAATATTTTAGCAAGTGTTTTAGGCTTTCAGGTTTGCAATAACTTCTTCCTAGGCTATTACTTCAAGCTGAATGAATAAAAACTTCACATTTCAGAGAAATAAAAAGAATATATGTTCAGAAAGCTAATCACGTAGATCATCATTTAAATCAATTATTTTTTACTTAGTCTAGAAAGATACATTCACAATATCATTTGCTTAGATGGTAATTCTATATTAGTTTACATTTTAAAATGTACAGTAATGGAAAACATATTTATACAATATTCTAGTGGAATGTAAGATACACAAGCACTAATACTTTGTGACATTTACTACATATTCTTAGCATATAGTAGCAGCTCAATAAACACCTGTTGAATACACTTATTGATAAATTTATGTTTTTATAAGCAGTATCTACAGTTGGCACAGTCAAATACTTCCAGGAACCACACAAACAAATGCATGAGTGAAGAGGGGTAAGTCAGGACCAAGTGGGAGTGAGAGGAAAAATGGTAACTTGGAGAGCTCACCCAGCATCCAGAAAACAGCTGCTCTCCACTCCCTTCTGGTTCTTGTCCAGACCTGCCCGGCACTCCAAACTTTACAGAGAAGCCAGTGATACAGATTTTATGTAAACCCTCCCAACTTTTAAATATACTACACAATGCCTTACAGCTTTTTTTTTCCGTATTTCTCTATTTTATTGACATTCAAACTGGTTTACAGGTTTATTTAATTCCACATAGAAGTGAGGTCAAATCACTAAAAAGAAAAATATCAGCTCATCTATTAATGCCATATTACTTCCAATAATCCCCTAGGAGGCTTTGCGCTAGAAATGTGCTGCCAGACTCAGTTGCTTTCTTACCAACTGGCATATTGAAGCTCCTAGATCCTAGTCAACAACAATCTAAAGTTCCTTTGAAAATCAACTTCCTTCTACAGGTCTATCTTTTCCTGCCTGTCGCTGTTTTCACCTCTGTATTTTTTTGCTTTTTTGTTTTTTTGGGGGGTATTTTTTACTAAGGTTATAAAAGTTAACATCCTTGTGAAATTACAGTTGTGCATCATTGTTAGTCATGTTGTAGGTACACCACTTCACCCCTATTGCCCTCCCCCCCCCCCTTTCCCCTGGCACCAACCGATCAGTTCTCTTTGTCCATATGTTAACTACCGCGTACGAGTGGAATCATACAGAGTTTGTCTTTCTCTGTCTGGCTTATTTCACTCAACATAATACTCTCAAGGTCTATCCATGTTATGGTGAATGGAACGACTTTGTCCTTTTTTATGGCTGAGTAGTAGTCCATTGTATATATATACCACAACTTCTTTATCCAATCATCAGTTGCTGGGCACTTAGGTTGCTTGCATGACTTAGTTATTGTGAATAATGCTGTAATGAACATAGGGGTGCATGGAACTTCTGGAATTGCTGATTTCAGGTTCTTAGGATATATACCCAGTAGTGGGATGGCTGGGTCATAAGGTATTTCTATTCTTAACTTTTTGAGGAATGTCCATACTGTTTTCCATAGTGGCTGCACCAGTTTGCATTCCCACCGACAGTGTATGAGGGTTCCCTTTTCTCCACAGCCTCTCCAACATCTGTCACTCTTGGTTTTGGATATTTTTGCCATTCTAACAGGTGTAAGGTGATATCTTAGTGTAGTTTTGATTTGCATTTCCCTGATGATTAGTGATGATGAGCACCTTTTCATGTGTCTATTGGCCATCCGTATATCTTCTTTGGAGAAATGTCTGTTCCTGTCCCCTGCCCATTTTGTAATTGGGTTATTTGATTTTTTATTGTTGAGTCATGTGAGTTCTTTGTATATTATGGAGATTAACCCTTTGTCAGATAAATAACTTGTGAATATTTTTTCCCAATTAGTGGGCTGTTTTTTTGTTTCAATCCTGTTTTCCCTTGCCTTGAAGAAGCTCTTTAGTCTGATGAAGTCCCATTTGTTTATTCTTTCTATTGTTTCCCTCATGTGAGGGGTTATGATGTCCAAAAAGATTCTTTTGAAGCTGATGTCAAAGAGTGTGCTGCTGATATTCTCTTGTAGAAGACATTGTTTCAGGCCTAATCTTTAGGTCTTTGATCCATTTTGAGTTTATTTCAGTAAATGGTGAAAAAGAATGGTTGATTTTCATTCTTCTACATGTGGCTGTCCAGTTTTCCCAGCACCATTTGTTGAGGAGACTTTGTTTCCTCCATTGTAGGCCCTCAGCTCATTTGTCAAAGATTAGCATCCATAGATGTGTGGTTTTATTTCTGGGCTTTCAATTCTGTTCCATTGATCTGTGCACCTGTTTTTGTACCAGTACCATGCTGTTTTGATTACTGTGGCTTTGTAATATGTTTTGCAGTCAGGGATAGTGATGCCTCCAGCTTTGTTCTTCTTTCTCAGGATTGCTTTAGCAATTCGGGGTCTTTTGTTGCCCCATATGAATTTTAGGATTCTTTGCTCTATTTCTGTAAAGAATGACATTAGAATTCTGATTGGGATAGCGTTAAATCTGTAGATTGCTTTAGGTAGTATGGACATTTTAACTATGTTTATTCTTCCAATCCATGTGCATGGAATGTCTTTCCATCTCTTTATGTCATCGTTGATTTCTTTCAAGAAGGTCTTGTAGTTTTCGTTGTATAGATCTTTCACTTCCTTGGTTAAATTTATCCCAAGGTCTTTTGTTCTTTTTGTTGCTATTGTGAATGGGATTGAGTTCTTGAGATCTTTTTCTGTTGGTTCATTGTTAGTGTATAGATATGCTACGGATTTATGCATGTTGATTTTATACCCTGCAACTTTGCTGTAGTTGTTGATTATTTCTAATAGTTTTTCTATGGATTCTTAGGGTTTTCTATATATAAGATCATGTCGTCTGCAAACAGCGAGAGTTTTAGTTCTTCGTTGCTTATTTGGATTCCTTTTGTTTCTTTTTCCTGCCAAATAGCTCTGGCCAACACCTCCAGTACTATGTTGAATAAGAGTGGTGAAAGTGGGCACACTTGTCTTGTTCCTGTTCTGAGAGGGATGAGTTTCAGTTTTCTCCATTGAGTATGATGTTGGTGTGGGTTTGTCATATATGGCCTTTATTATGTTGAGGTACTTTCCTTCTGTACCTATTTTATTGCGGGTTTTTATCATAAATGGATGTTGGATCTTGTCGAATGCTTTCTCTGCATCTATTGAGATGATCATGTGGTTTTTGTTTCTCATATTGTTAATGTAGTGTATCACGTTGATTGACTTGCAGATGTTGAACCATCCCTGTGTCCCTGGTATAAATCCCACTTGATCATTGTGCATAATCTTTTTGATATATTGCTGTATTCGGTTTGCCAGAATTTTGCTGAGGACTTTTGCATCTATGTTCATCAGTGATATTGGCCTGTAGTTTTCCTTCTTTGTGTTGTCCTTGTCAGGTTTGGGGATCAGGGTGATGTTGGCTTCATAGAATGTATTAGGGAGTGCTCCATCTTCCTCTATTTTCTGCAACAGTTTGAGAAGGATAGGTATTAAATCTTCTTTGAACGTGTGGTAGAATTCTCCAGAGAAGCCATCTGATTCTGGACTCTTATTTTTGGGGAGGTTTTTGATTACTGTTTCTATTTCTTTACTTGTGATTGGTCTATTCAGATTCTCTATTTCTTCCTGATTCAGTTTGGGTAGGTTGTATGAGGCTAGGAATTTGTCCATTTCTTCTAGGTTGTTCAATTTGTTGTCATATAGTTTTTCATAGTATTCTCTTATGATCCTTTGTATTTCTTCGGTATCTGTTGTTATTTCTCCTCTTTCATTTCTAATTTTATTTATTTGAGACTTCTCTCTCTTTTTTTTTTAGTGAGTCTGGCTAAGGGTTTCTCAATTTTGTTAATTTTTTCGAAGAACCAACTCTTTGTTTCATTGATCCTTTCTACTGTCTTTTTTTGCTTCCATATCACTTAGTTCTGCTCTAATTCTTCTTATTTCCCTCCTTTTACTGACTTTGGGCTTTGTTTGTTGTTCTTTTTCTAATTCCATTAGGTGTCGTTTGAGGTTGTTTATGTAAGATTTTTCTTGCTTATTGAGGTGAGCCTGTATTGCAATGAATTTCCCTCTTAGGACTGCTTTTGCTGCGTCCCAAAAAATTTGGTATGGTGTGTTTTCATTTTCATTTGTCTCCCGATAATATTTGATTTCTTCTTTAATTTCTTCAATAATCCATTGTTTGTTCAGTAGCATGTTGTTTAGTCTCCACATTTTTGGCACTTTCCCAGCTTTATTCTTGTAGTTGATTTCTAGTTTCATAGCATTGTGATCAGAAAAGATGCTTGATATTATTTCAACCCTCTTGAACTTATTGATGCTTGCTTTGTTTCCCAAGATATGGTCTATCCTTGAGAATGTTCCATGCGCACTTGAGAAGAATGTGTAACCTGCTGTTTTTGGATGAAGTGTCCTATGTGTATCTATTAGGTCCATCTGATCTAATTTTTAGTTTAATTCTATAATTTCCTTGTTGATTTTCTGTCTGGATGATCTGTCCATTGTTGTGAGTGGGGTGTTGAGATCCCCTACTATTATTGTATTGCTGTTGATGTCTCCTTTTAGTTTTGTTAATAGTTTCTTTACGAATTTTGGTGCTCCTGTGTTAGGTGCATGTATATTTATAACTGTTATGTCATCTTGGTGGAGCATCCCTTTTATCATTATATACTGCCCCTCTTTGTCTTTCTTTATCTGTTTTGCTTTGAAGTCTACTTTGTCTGATATAAGTGTGGCAACACCTGCTTTCTTTTGTTCATTATTGGCTTGGAGTACTGTCTTCCATCCCTTCACTCTGAATCTGTGTTTGTCTTTGGGGCTGAGGTGTGTTTCCTGGAGGCAGCATATTGTTGGATCTTGTTCTTTGATCCATCCTGCCACTCTGTGCCTTTTGATTGGAGAGTTCAATCCATTCACTTTTAGAGTGATTATTGAAATGTGGGGGCCTACTGTTGCCCTTTTATCACTTGTTTTCTGGTTCTTTTGCAGTTTGTCCTGATGGAGAGCTGTTACTTTGTGTTATTGTCCTTCTGCTTATCTCCTTTGTTCTGGATTTTGTAACCCCTTTCCTTTTTTTGATTTTTCAGGAATGAGTTTCTTCCTGAGCAATTCTTGAAGAGGAGGTTTTGTGGTGATGAACTCCCTTAACTTTTGCTTATCTGGGAAAGTTTTTATTTCTCCATTGTATTTGAAGGATATTTTTGCTGGGTAGAGTATTCTTGGCTGCAGGTTTTTGTCCTTCAGAGTTTTGAATATTTCATTCCAATCTCTTCTAGCCTGTAAGGTCTCTCCTGAGAAACCTGCCTTATGGGGTTTCCTTTGGAAGTTATTTTCTTCTGCCTGGCTGCCCTTAGTATTTTCTCTCTGTCGTTGACTTTTGCTAGTTTCACTACTATATGTCTTGGGGTTGGTCTTCTTGCGTTAATAAAGTTTGGAGATCTATTGGCTGCTGTCACATGAAGTTCCATCTCTCTCCCCAGGTTTGGAAGGTTCTCAGCCATTATTTCTTTGAACAGGCCTTCTGCCCCCTTCTCCTTCTCTTCTCCCTCTGGGATACCTATAATCCTTATGTTGCATCTCCTAATTGAGTCGGATAATTCTCAGAGAGTTTCTTCATTTCTTTTTAGTCTTAATTCTCTCTCCTCCTCTGCCTGCAGCATTTCTATATTCCTATCCTCCAAATTGCTAATTCTGTCCTCTGTGTTATCGACACTTCTGTTGAGAGAGTCCAGATTTTTCTTAATCTCCTCCATTTTATTCTTCATCTCCAGTATTTCTAATTGGTTCTTCTTTATAGTGTCAAGCTCTTTTGTGATGTAGCTCCTGAACTCATTGAGTTGTCTATCTGAATTCTCTTTTAGGTCGTTGAGTTTTTTCATAATGGCAGTTTTGAAATCATCGTCATTTAAGTTATCGATTTCATTGTCTTTGGGATTGTTTTCTGGGTGCTTATCATTTTCCTTCTGTTCTGGAGATTTAATATATTTTATCATACTGCTTGATAGCGTGGATTTGTGCCTCCTCAGAGAGATAGCATTTAGTCTCTGCTTCCACTTGTTGCGTCTGGTGTGGGTGGGCGGGGGCAGCTGTTTAGACTGCCCCAACCAGGAATCCTGTCAGCTGTTACTGACTGGGCCTGGACCCCTCTTCGTAGTCACAGTGGTCCTGTGGGGTCCCTCATCAGTTGTGGGGGCAATCGCAAGGGGGCCTCAGGCTGCTGGTGCCTACTGCTGCAGCCTACCTAGATGCACTCCCTCCTAGTGGCCTGCAGCAGTGTTGTGGGCTTTCCCATCAGCCAGGAGCAGGATCACCTATAATCTCCGATTTGTCCCTCACAGAGCCCACCAGATCACACTTGTCCACTCTAGGTCCCAGCAGAGCTATGGGTATCTTCTGCAGTCTGTTGTTAGCTCACCTGTGCTGCTTTGCCACAGGGCCTTCCCGCCTTGCAATTGGCAGTCGGGACCTCTCCACTAGTGCTGTGCGAGGCTTTTGCTGAGGATGCTGTAAGAGACTGGAGATCCCCCCTGGGCTATGTAGCCATTTCAGTGGAGCTCTACTCTGCCCCAGTTCACTCTCACAGGATCTCTGGGAGCCCCTTGCCTCGTCTGGGACATGGCCAGAGTCCGTGGGCCTGGCGGTGGCTTGTAAGCTGCTGCCTTGTGTGGAATTCTGCTCTAGGGAGCTTCCTGGAGTTCCGAATCCGGGGTGTGGCCTCCCTGACTATGGCGAGCAGAGGCCCTCCCTGCTTGGGGGGTGCAGGACCCTGGAGCGACCCCCCCAGGCAGCAGAGCCGGGTTTTGGGGCTCCACCCAGTCCCCAAGCGTCCCCACAGGAAGTCCAGGTGCCCCCTGCACCGAGCCGTACTCCGGAGACCGTGAGCCCAGTGGCAGCTTGCAGTCTGGAGCCACCCCAGGGGATCCGCCCACTGGGAGCTTCCCTTTTTCCTGGATTCTGGGCAGGGCCTCCCTGCTAATGGCAAGCAGAGGTTTTCCCTGCTGGGGAGACGCAGGACTCCGGAGCCTTCCCCTGTGCCACAGAGCCAGGTGCTGGAGCTCCAACTGTGTTCCCAAGCACATCTACGGGAAGTTCGAGTGCCCCCTGCACTGAGCTGTGTGCCGGAGACCGTGAGCTCAGTGGCAGCTTGCGGTCTGGTGCCATGCCAGGCCCGCCAGGAGCTTTTCTTTGTTCTGGCTTCTGGGAGGAGCCTCCCTGCTAATGGCGAGTGGAGGCCTTCCCTGCCGGTGGGTGTGGGACCCAGGGGATTTCCCCGTGGGCTTAGGTGTGACTGCAGGGGGCTTGGGTAGGGGTGTTGTCACCTGTTTCCACTGTCGCTCCACTGGTGAGTGCACACTCCTGCCCTTGGTGTGTGGTGATGCTATGAGGGAGTCCACTGGAAGAGAGCCTTCTGCAGGAACTAGGCTGTCCGGGGGTCGGGGGTTGGAGAGTTTTCACTTATTTCCACCTCCTCCCGGGGGGAAGTCCGTCTGCCTTCCGATGTGTAGTAGCACGAGACTTTTAGGCATCTTGAGATGCTATCTGGATATCCTTTGTTAATCGGTGAATGTCCAATTAGTTGAAGATTCGACGGGGGAGAGACAAAGACCTCTCACTCTGCCATCTTGGTCCCACCCCTGCATACAGGTTTTTTTAATTGCAATTTATTTACAGCATAAGATACTAGAAAACTTATTTTAATTGCTCTAAGTAAGTGGTTCTGAAATAGGGGTGATTCTGTACTCCTGGAGACATTTGGCAATGTATGGAGACAATTTTGTTTGTTACAACCAAAGGGAAAGATACTGGCTTCTAGCAGGTAGCAGCCACGGATGCTCTATGTGGCACAATGAGCAGGCTAGCCACCAACATGATAAAAAATTACCTAGCTCCAAATATCAATAGCACCAATATTGAGAATTTTTTTAACAAAACACAACAAAAACCAGTGAGTTAGTCACAATAATAGAATTGATCCTGAGAAATAACTTTGCAAGGATAGCAGAGTAAAGGCTACTCAGAACTGTGACCTCTAATTGTGTAACAATTCTATATATTTTGGCCTCATTCATCCTTCTAAAACATGGTTTTGATAACAAATTCCCTGATAAAATTAGTTACAAATTTTCAAACTAAACCCAAAGAATATGGTTTTACATTCCAAACATCTGGTCAACCAGCAAACCCTGCCTAACCAATTTCTTCAACCACATGCAAAATACCTTTACTGCAGCTGGTTTCTTTTCTGTCCCCTAAACACAAGATCCCTTCCACTTCCACTTTGTTAATATATTTCTTCCCTAAAGAGAAACTATTCTGTCCTTTTACACTGATCAACAACTGCTTCAAACCATTTATTTTTGACCATTGTCCACATGGCACACATTGATTTCCCCTCTCTGCAACCATATAGCATTTAGTTTCCCGCAAGACTTCTCGCATTTTGTTTTTGATTAATTTGGAAATTCTATGAGTTGTACTGAAGCTACACTATCTTCAACAGACTATAACCTCCTCTATAGGAGCGATTTGTGTCTACTAAACATTTTATAATCCTTCACAAGGCGTATGGACTGAGCATGTAAAGGAGAGAACATACTGTAAGGAACAATCCCTGTGCTCCATGGTAGCACAGCTTGAGCAGAACAGAGGACTGGAAAGCCTTGGTTTGACCCCTAACTCTGCCATGTGTCTAATAAGTGTGAGAAAATCACATAGATCATTTAGGATCAGTTTTTGAACTCAAATGTGAGAGTATAATTGTCCATATTAACTTGTTAAAATAGTACTGAACATGAAAGAGTGCCAGAGCCTTTACAGATTTATGGAACAGTTTTAAAATTATTTGTTCAGTGGAGATTCATAACAACAAGTCTGTGGGGGTAGGTAAAGCTGGGTCCTATTATCTGCCCATTTTGGAGATAGGAAACTGCAGTTGAGAGAAGTTGAGGAAACCAAGCAAGTGACTATAGTTGAGACATCAGGGGCCTGAATTTGGACCCATGCTTTGGCACACTCAAAGAAACATTACTTCTAAATTAAGCACTGCCCTATTTCTGCCACATGCTACAAGGGCTTAACGAGATAATGTATGTGAAAGGGATTTAGAAACTGAAATGCACTTTGCAAACCTCTGGGACTACTAAATTATTATTATCCCAAACTGGATCCAGTTCCAGAATGCCATATGTGCTACAAATTCCAAGGCATTTATGTAACCACAGGCAATAAAACTATTTCACATCACAGATAAAGGGATCTAGCTCTTATGAACCAAAGTACTGACAAAGAGGGAAATTATTGGTATTGCTTTGGTGAATTACCATCTGGACTGTTCATCACGAAATTCTATACCTTACATTTAATCAAACACTTTGATAAAAGTACAGCAAAGGAAAATATATTACTCAAATAGCAATCACAATAAATTCTGAAGTAAAAATGGTTCATAAAAAATTCAAATTTTCACACAGGCCCAACAATCAAGGAAAGAGAATACAAAATTGCAGTACATTAAATAAAGAGAAACCATGCTAAAACAAAGCAACCAGCATTCCATATACTGCAACCTGTTCAAATTAACATCTGCTAAACCAAAATGGATTAGTACTTCCTACATGGAAAGGTTAGTCACCAATGTGGGGGGAAATGTGGCAAAGATTCATTCTACCCTGAGTTAGCATATAATCTCCATGAAGAAAAGCATGTAAATAAATAAGTCTAAAGCAATGAAGTATAAAATAAGTGATGGAAGAACAATGTCCCATAAGAAACTAAAGAAGTGATATGCATTTCCATATGGGATAATTGGAGAAGATTTCATAGAAATAAGGACTCATGAATTAGTTTAGAAGGATAAGAAGGACTTGAGTAATTGTAAGTAGATTTGATGCTTGGACAATATGCTGGTGCAGAGGGCAGAGGGGAGGCAGGGAGGGCAGGTATCATGTGTGATAGCTAAAAGGGGAAAGACCTAGTAAAATGCGCCTAGAAAGATGGCTCTTATAATTCAACAAGGAGCCACTGACACTCTAAGAACAGAGAGTTGCTCGCCCCAATTTGTGTTTAAGATGACTTGAGTATTGGACTAGAAAATAGATTAGAGAGGTGAGACACTGCAGCAAAGGAAACCAGAGCAAAGTTTTAAAGTCTTCCAGATCTTCTCTCCACCATTTCTAGTGTCAATATGTCATTTGGATGGCAGAGGACACCTAGTGAAAGAAAAAGTAAAATAAACCCATGAAAGACAATGTGGAGGTGCAAACTTGTGGACATAGTTACTGGTTTGCTTTGAAAGAAGGGAAGGAGGAAGCAATGAGAAAGGGAAAAGGCACTAAAATTTCTAACCTCGATCTGAAAGGAATTGATGGTGTCAGTAAGATGGAGGGTGCAGGACAAACAAACATGGGGAAAGATGTGGAACTGAAATGTTTAACATGATGAGTGTGAGGTGTCCAGTCAGGAAAGGATGCCCAAAAGCTATTGGGATTATGGATATGAGTTCTGGAGAAAGGTTGAACATACACAATTTCCTCCTTTCTTTCTCTCTACATCACTTATTCATTCATTCATTTATTTCATAAACATTTGCTGAATTCTATTACCACCAGAGTGCCATGCTAAGGTGATGGATCTGCTAAGTCTAGGAACTACACAAAAAAATCTGCCTTCAAGTTCTTTACAGTCTAGAAAGCTTTAAAAAGTCATTTTCATTTATAAGCAAAAGTTCATGACACAATGTCAAAGAAAGTATAGACAATATGAGGACTGGAGTGTCAAGATTTTGGCGAGTTGGCCTATCCAACATAGTACTGGAGGTTTTGGCCAGAGCAATTAGGCAAGGAAAAGAAATAAAAGGCATCCAAATTGGAAAGGAAGAAATTAAACTCTCGCTGTTTGCAGATGACATGATTCTATATATAGAAAACCCTACAGAATCCATCAGAAAACTATTAGAAATAATCAATAACTACTGCAAAGATGGTAGGGTACAAAATCAACTTCCAAAAATCAGTTGCATTTATATACACTAACACTGAACTAGCAGAAAGAGAAGTCAAGAATACAATCCCATTTACAATCACAACAAAATGAATAAAATATGTAGGAATAAATTTAACCAAAGAGGTGGAAGACCTATATACTGATAGCTATAATAGATTATTGAAAGAAACTAAAGAAGATATAAAGACATTGAAAGATATTTCATGCTTATGGACTGTAAAAATACTCAAAGTTGAAATGTCCATATTACCTAAAGCAATCTACAGATTCAATGCCATCCCAATCAGAATCCCAATGACATTCTCCACGGAAAGGAAAAAAGAATCCTAAAATTTATGTGGAACAACAAAAGACCTCAAATAGCCAAAGGAATCCTGAGAAAAAAGAGCAGAGATGGTGGCATCACAATCCCTTACTTTAAAATATACTACAAAGCTATAGTAATCACAACAGCATGGTACGGGCACAAACAGAGACACAGATCAATGGAACAGAAGTGAAATGCCAGAAATAAACCACACATCTACGGACAGTTAATCCTCAACAAAGGGGCCAAGAACATACAGTAGAGAAAGGAAGTCTCTTCAATAAATGGTGTTGGGAAAACAGGACAGCCAGTTCAAAAGAATGAAAGAAGATCATTAACTTGCACCATACACAAAAATTAACTTAAAATGGATTAAAGACTTGAATGTAAAACAGGACTACAACAGACTAAAAAGCTTCTTCAAGGCAAAGGGAACCATGAACAAAACGAAAAGACAACCTGCCAACTGGGAGACAATATTTGCAAATCATATATCTGGCAAGGGGTTAATGTCCAACATATATACAGAACTCATACAACTCAACAACAAAAAAGCACACAACCCAATCAAAAAATGGGCAGAGGATATGAACAGACATTTTTCCAAAGAAGGTGTACAGATAGCCAACAGACACATGAAAAGATGTTCGACTTCATTAATCATTAGGGAAATGCAAATCAAACTACACTGAGATATCACCTAATACCTGTCAGAATGGCTATAATTACCAAGAGAAAAAAATAACAAATATTTGAGACGATGTAGAGCAAAGGGAACCCACTGTTGGTGGGAATGCGAACTGTTGCAGCAACTATGGAAAACAGGATGAAGATTCCTCAAAAAATTAAAAACAAAAAGATCACAGGATCCAGCTATCTTGAAATTAACCATCCAAAGAGATTTATGCACCCCTATGTTCACTGCAGCATTAACAATAGCCAAGACATGGAAGCAATCCTAGTACCTTCTATGGATGAACAGATAAAGAAGTTGTGGTGTATACATACACAACGGAATACCACTCAGGCATAAAAAAGACAAAATCATCCCATTTGCAACAACATGGATGGACCTTTAGCATCTGATGTTAAGTGAAATAAGCCAGACAGAGAAAGATGAACACCATATGATTTCACTCACACGTGGATGATAAACAAATACATGGATAAAGAGACCAGATTAATGGTTATCAGAGGGAAAGGTAGCTGGCCAGTGGGCAAAAGGGAAAAAAGGGCACATATTAATAGTTATGGGTAAAAATTAGACTACTGGTCATGAGCACAATGCAGTCTACAAGGAAACTGATAAATAATAATGTACACCTGAAATTATACAATGTTATAAACCATTATGATCTCAATTTAAAAAACAGAAAATAAATAAAAATTAAAACTTAGCCTCAAATTCCCCCCGCCAAAAAAAGAATTTGGGGACTTGGGATCCATGACAGCCAGAATGGCAACACTGAGGAGATCTCGTAGTTCAGCAAAATGTTTTGTTTGATCTCTTTTGTTCTCTTTTTTTCTGTTTATGCATAAGGAACCTGGACATGAGGAGATATGAAATGAGGAGACTTGAACCTATTGGTAGACAGAAAGAACAGTGACAACATGGAAACAGAATTTTAGAAAGGCAATGGAATCTAACCCAAGCCTACACCTTCCAGATTGGGGAACTAAAACATCTTCATAGAAGTGATGGCTGGGTAGCAGAATTTAGGTCCATGGCTCCATCTGTGATTGGACAAAACCCATTCAATTTTACTGTTAGCTTAGAGGATATAAGAGTTTGGTTTTGGAAATACATGGCAATGGTCATGAGCAGCACTTGTTGTCCAATCACAGTTTTCCAATATGGTGAGAAAGCACTGATGATTAGATGTCTGTGTCCTTCTAGGTGCAATTCTGATGGCTGAGCTTGAGATGTCTTGTGTGGATAGACAATACATGTAAGGGACACAGAAACTGACAATTCCGGTCAGGTCTGAGGGCAAGGGAAAAAGGATGGATCCTTGGAACAGGCTTAACCTAGATGAGAACTCCTCATCTATCACTTGCTCCATTTAAGTTTTACTACCTCTGAACCATAGGTTTATGATACATAAAAAAATGCAGAGTAATATTTGCCCAAGGGGTTTCTTTTGAAATAAATTTTTAATGATAGCATTTTGAAATACTTACATGTAGTAGGTGCTCAGTGAATCTTGTTCCCTACCCTTTCTAGAGGATCAATAACAAGAATTTATTTTAGTTCTTTTGTATTCCCTGATATCTACCATTTTTTCTTTCCATTGAAGAAGAAAACATCTTTTAATTCTAGTCTCTCAAGTATGTTTCAATAAATGTTTTAAAAGTGCCAAATTTTTTACCAAAATTCCAACAGCTTTGTTTGGGTAGGGTGGCCAGAAGGTGGAATTAGAAGAAAAAATCTGGAACTAAGGCATTTTTTTAGGACATCCGGTATGCTTTCACAAAAATATTTTCTGTTAATTTAAAAATCAAATAATGGTTTATATTTAATTTTTGTCTGGATTATTGCCGGATGCAAAGAATAAGCTTTTGGTGCCACAAAAAAATCCAACTTTTTGTTTCATACAGGTGTCTATTTATAGCATAAAATATTGCTATCAACGGAAGTTTCCAAAGACCATTTACGTTTTCTGAATTAACGGCAGCAACTTTCTCTGGGATACTGTAGATCTGTGTTTTAGATGGATGAGGAAGTTTTTTCTCAATATATTTCCTAAAATATGTGCAACCTACTGCCTTTAGAAGTATTCATGGACTCTCCCCCAGCTCTAAATTGATATAGAAATTGCCACAACCCTATGTGTCAAAAAGTGCAAAGTGAAATCTTTCAGCAGGAAGCCAGCAGAAGTACAGTTGAACAATTGTCAGAGCCTGAACCACAGGGGATTAGCATGCCAATCTAGCACAGCGATGCTTGCCTTCAATATCTCATATCAGAAATCAACTTTCTCTGAAATATTCGAAGGTAATTGCTCTCTCTCTATGATGCTTATCTAGGAATCTGGGCCTTCTTTTATCACAGCTATTTTTCATCATAAAAGGAAATCTTACATCAAGGGCTCTTGCAGTTTCAGTGAAAGTGCTTAGAAACAAACAAAAAACAATTAAAATGGAAAACAAACTAATCAAGGTAGTTACTATCAGAAAACCATACTCTCATTGTAATTCTTTCTCACTTAAACTAGACCATCATGCATAGCATTATGTCTCTTGAAACAGGTACATCATGGAATTCCATTTCACTGAAGACCAAGCATGCTTCTTGGAATCCAGATTTTCCACCTGATCATCAGCTATGGGATTTTAGCATAATACTGAAGTTTCAAATAAGATTCAGTGGTTATTTCTTAAATTAAAACAATATTTATTATGCACAGAAAGTGGCAACTTTACAGGGGAGAAACCTGGCAGAGAACACCTTGACTAAGTGATAAACGTCACATTCTCCAGGAATGGGGCAAATCCACCCCATGTGCCCCTGGTGGGATGCACTGGGGAAACAGCATTACCAAGGTGGTGCTCCTACCCAAAAAGCAGAACCTGAATCAAACCCCCGGGAAACATCAAACAAATCCAGAATGAAGCACCTTCCACAAAGCAACAAACCTCTGTCTTAAAAAGTATCAGTGTTGTGTAAAGCACAGAAAGGCTGAGGAATACTTCCAGACTAAAGGAGACAAAAGACATACGACAATCAAAAGCAAAGGAAGACGAGAGCTGGATGCTGAATCAGACAAAACAATGCCTTAAAGGACATTATTGGCACCATTAATGAAATCCAGATGTAGACAATATGTGAGATAATAGTATCACATCTATGTCAAGTTCCCTGAATTTGACAATTCCACAGTAGTTAGGTAAGAGATGCACATTGAAAGATTTAGGGGTAAAGAACCGTGATATCTGCAAATTATTTTTAAATGGTTGGGGAAAAAAAAGGTCACTATTATAAGTACATGTATATATATACATATATATATAGAGAGAAAGAAAACATGATAAAGCAAACATGGCACACACACAAAAAGTTAATAATTGGTAAATCTAGATTGGGATCACCAATTAGAAACCAGGGACCAAATCTGATACACCGTCTATTTTTTTAAATAAAATATATTGGAACACAGACACACCCATTCATCTATGTATTGTCTGTGGCTACTTTTGTGCTACACTTGCTGACTTGAATAGTTGCGACAGAGTTTTACATCCAAGAAAGCCAAAAAATAGTTACTAGGTTTTAACAGAAAATTTGCTGTACCCTGATTTAGAATAAAGGTATATGGAGGTTCTTTGTACTATTCTCCTGATTTTTCTGAAGTGTTTTAAATCACTTTAAAAATTAAAAATAAATACACAAAGTAATCTTAAAATTACATAAAATCTCGAAGTCACAGATTTTCTTCAGCAGTTGTCATTAAAAAGCTATGGTAGACATATATCTATGGGCAAAGGCAATTAAAAATAATAAAGTGGATATAAGTAGACTTACAGGAAGAAACGGAGATTTAGAGACCAATGCTTCTGATCTGAAACCTCATACTGATTGGATGGCACATCTTCCCACAGAGCAGTTCAACAAGAATCTTCTAGGCTTTGTAAAGTTGGATCTAACAGCTTCTACAAAGAGGTTGTTTAAACAAGCCTGATGAACCCACAGCAGGGGTCCAGAGTAGCCTCAGTCAACCTGGAGGTCCCAGGTTAACTCCATGGCCTTGTGTAATGACCTCAATCATCCTCTTTGTCTTGTTTTCTAATTATAAACACAGGAAATGATTTCACTTAGACCTGTGGTCCTATTTGCCTCTGAAAATGTCCCTCCCACTTGTGTGCTAAATAAATTTTTTTTACAACACGAAAAAGAAAAATTTTTCTTACCATGGAAATAGGAAATGAGTAAAACCTACTTCTTGTGCTGTTGAAGGCTACTCAATGACATGTCCTGAACAATTATTAGTTTATGGTAGTATTTGCACTTCCTCCCTAAATTCATACATAATTCTAAAATGAGTAGAATCCTCGTTTATTACAAGACCAACGAGGGAAAACTGACAGTGGTGTTGGGCCAAGGCAGGGGAGGAAAGGTGGGGTGGTGTCCTACCCTCAAATGTGGAAACTTACTTGCTAATATGAACATTTTCCTCAAGACACGAAGAACCGCCCCGCAGTGGGAAATGAATTGGAGAAGGAGATAGCCCAATTGATGACAGACATAAGACAGCCTTTCCTCCAGGAAAATAAAAATGTATAGTTAATCAGGGTGCTCAAAAAATCAACAACGGTTAGAAAATGTTGTTTCTAGGTGTCATTTCAAACACAGAAAGTGCAAGATACACACACACACCATTCTTCATTATAGTTTGATTATAGGCATCTGTGTCTTTTGGCAGACTACCAAATCAACCACTCATCTTTCTCCAATATTCAACCCCGTAATCAAAACAACTCTATAAACCCATCATAGCCATTAGTCAGACCTTAGAGACTGAATTAAGGAGAACCATCTTGTATACCCAGAATCTCAAGCTTCCATTAGATCAGATTTTGCATAGCTCCACGGGAATCAGCAGTCAGAGCACTGTATATGCTTAAACAGCCAGGCCCCATCCCCGAAGTGAGAGCCAGCATCTAATCTGCACAGCAGGCTTTTGACATGGCTGAGCCCTCAGGTGAAAGTACTCCCTCTTGACAGGCTACCAGATGAATGGAGACTAGGATTCCCCTGAGGTCACGCTGTGTTTAAAAGTTTATGCAAGTCTAGTGCTGATCCTCATCTCTGTATATATTTTTTTCTACACATTTGCTTAAGAAGACACAATTCCTAAGAAATCTGCTAACTGGTAGAGTTGGAGAACCATATCAATTGAATTCCCAAGCTGGGTGGCCTAGTGTCCTTTTTGCCTGGGCTACTGACCTTATGAAAACCACAGGAGGAGCTGGATTTTGCTATTTGACTCTATGTTAAACCTCTCAGAGCTAGTATTGAGCCTGTCTTATTTATAATATGTGCTTGTGGGTTAATAAATTGTTTGTATCAGTGATATATAAGAATGGCATAGGTAGCAAAACGCTGTCAGTTTATTACTTCCAAGAAATTAAATCTATTTGTCTGAGAGTGGAGTGATTGTAGTAGGCTTTAAAACAGAAGTAAGTCCTTCCAGTCAGACACATCATCAAGTCAACACTAATCTTTTTCAAATAGCAGCAGTTTGTAACATTGACAGCTGAAAATCTACCTTTGTGGTTGGGTTGTCTAACATATGAAGCTCAAGGAAGGCATAGTGTGCTCTTGAAAGGACCAGGGAGCTGAGGCTCATAAGGACTTTCATGTTTCCTGTCTCCCTTACCAAATCACCCCAGCTTTGACAACATTAAAGTGCCTTCAAGATATTAGTGCATTCCTGAAAAAATCCATTCAATTTTGCATTGTGTGGTAGGTCTGCTCAAAATTACTGAGTGAGTCATAATATTTATAACTTTCCTGAAGCTGAAAAAGAAGCACTGGGCTGGAGCATGCATATTGGTTATGGATGGGAAGCTCTATTTATATAGAATTTATTTAGTCCTTAACCCAAACTTGGAACTTGCACAATCTCACTTGGATATTTAATTTTTTTCTCCCTCTGTCCTGAAAAGGTTAATATTGAGGTTCTCCTGTCCAGTGGAATTCCGTTATAGCAAAACAACAATTAAAGCTACTTGTGAACCCAATCAAAACTAGCAGCAAGCACCAACTTGGTAAATTTGGATCAGAATTAATGTTTGGTTAGTGATCCTATTCCTTCAGGAGATTTTGCACAGGGTCTAGAATAGCCTTCTTTAGACTGTGGGCAATGCACCATGGGTTTCTTTGCTGCTGTCTCCTCATAACGCCCTTGACCTGAAACACACAAATAAGATCCCAACCAAAGAAGTGTCCTCTTGTTGTTTTGCATTTGATGACTTAGCTAATTCAAGACTATTGGATTAACTCTATGCTTGCTCTCTTGACTTCTTTACCCACTCCTTCATCAGCTGCTTTGCAGAACGCTCTTTATGCAGAAAAAGAAGGCAGCTCAAATTATCTGGAGCAGTGCTATCTAACATAATGCAATAGTGTACATGCCCTATATACGCACAGCCCAATATGGTATCCATCAGCCATACATGGCTATTGAGTGCCTGAAATGCAGCCAATGTGACTGAAGAAGTAAATATTTCATTTTACTTAATGTTAATTCCTTCACATTTATAGAGCTATATGTGGTTAGTGGCAACCATTTTGGAAAGGACAAATTCAGAGTGTTAAAAGTACAAAGGTGTACATTCAACATCCATTACATCCTACTTCTAGTGGGAGAGGAAATAAAAATATTTCTCAGATGATCTGGCCAGTAAGATTATGAATTCAAATAAGCTATGCTAATTAATGCACTTATGCAGCATTGATGGCAGAAATGAAGCAGAAGGTATTTTCTTGCCTGTCCCCTGGTCACTATTTCTGCTATCCAGAACCACTGTGGAAGTGTGAAGATTTTTTTGGATATCTGGTGAGGCTTCATCAGGGGAAGATTCTTAGCTCTGAGGTAGTTGCCTTTAGAGAGGCCTCAGAGCAAACAAGAAAGTTAGCTCCACATTGCTCTGAAGTCATTTCTGGAGGTTTAGTGTAAAGCCCATTCCTTCAACACTTCCAATCATTACAGAAACACCTAATCCCCTGTATTAAATTTCTTCCAGTTTATGTACCTAGAGTGGTTTGTTTTCTTTATTGACACAGTCTGATACAAGGGATTAATATCATAGCTGTGATTCAAATTTAATCCCTGCATCATCAAAAATACAAAGAATGTAGACACAGTTTCTCCAATTATCTATTGCGTTCCCAATGTTCCTTCAAACCATACTATCCCTTTACTTTGGAGTAAACAAAAATAAGAGAAACAAACTTACTGAGCCACATCTATGTGGCCAGCACTCTGAAAGACACTGGGAATTCATGGACACATGTGACGGACAGCCTGCCTGCTTCGACCTTAAGTGTGACAGAGGCCAAAATTAATCAAGCCATTACAACACAGTGGACTCAACACTATGGCATAAAAATAGAGAGAACCACAGATGGGGACAACCAACCCTGATGTGGAGTTAGACAAAGCTGTCTAGCTGATGGGATGTCTAGGCAGAAAGCAGAATAACGAATAGGCAAAGAATGAGTAGCAAAAGCCAGGTGGAATGGAAGAAGATTATGTTCCCGTCAGATTGGATCTTCTGAAGCAGGAAAGTAAAGCTGTAAATTTCAGCAATGTAGATATACCCCAAATCTTTCTGCTGTCTGTTTTGTTTTTTGTGTGTTTTTTTGAGGAAGATTAGCCCGGAGTTAACACCTGCCACTAATCCTCCTCTTCTTGCTGAGGAAGATTGGCCCTGAGCTAACATCTGTGCCCATCTTCTTCCACTTTATATGTGGGACACCTGCCACAGCATGCTTTGCCAAGCAGTGCCATGTCCACACCCAGGATCCGAACTGGCAAACCCCGGCTGCAGCAGCGCAACGTGTGAACTTAACCACTGCACCACGGGGCTGGCCCCTCTGCTGTGTTTTGGAATGAGAGACACATATGATTTCTAATACACAGGTTACTCTGAGCCAATTTTAGCTTTTGGGAAAATGGAAGCTGGAATCTTAGCAATCCTTAAAGTAATTGCTGAAAGTGTTTCCAGGAGATAGCAGGAACGATGTGAATTGTAGAAGAGAGAAAAGGAAATGACTCTGTTATTGAAGAAATTTATCAGAGACAAATGATCTATTTTTCGTTTCTCCAAATATCCAGAGCTGTTTGTAGAAACAATCCTTTCATTACTTCATAAGGACAGTATGAAGAGGTCTGCTCTACTGAATGGTAAAATTAAGATTTCACGCACTTGAAAACAAAGTACATGAGGACGCTCCTGTATTATAACAGACAGTGTGTTACTTATGACATAGTTGATGTACTTAATGACTGCTTTCTTCCATTTTGGGGGAGCTTAAAAATAGTCTCATATATAAAATTATTTCAGAAATTTTAGGTAAGTACAGACCCCATAAATCTGAATAGGCACCTTACTATAATTTAGGACCACATCACGTAACAGTACAACTGGCCAAGGACTCACAGAATGAAAAGTAAATGGTATTTCTTTTACATATTTTATTATTTTCTTCCCAATCCATTCTGTTTGCTTTCCCTGTGTAAACTCATGAGTGACATGAAGCACCTTGAAGCCAGAGTCATATAGGAGTGAAGCTGCACAAGACACTGCTAACTGATGATAACGTGGCCACATGGCTGAGAACCCACCACAGCTCCTTTCTTCCTGATGGCACTTCATGCACTTCTATTCTTTGAGGAATGCTCTTTCTCTATTTCTATAATATACTAGAAATGTCTCTAAGTACTCAAACAAAGCTTTAGCAACGAGACCCAAATTTATGAACTTTAAATAGGAAATGTAACTGCTTTATATACAGAGACCCGACTGCAAAGAGAAAGCACAGCAAAGTAAAACATCAGAATGACATCTTTCTAGAAAACAGTCTACTACACATCTTTAGAGACCCAAGATTGCTTGGATAAATCAAGTCCTGCTCATGAGGGATTAGCGTCTCTATCTTTTATTTATTTATTTTTTGGAAATGAAGTTGCCATTGCTCGTTGTTATTAATGAGCAAACTCGGTGAGCCGTGGGGTGCACTGCTGACTCCCCAGCCACCTTCTCCAGCAGAGGTCCACCCAGACGACGAGTCCCGCCCAGAAGAGGAGTGAACCAGCGACAACAAAAGGCTCTTGCGCTTTAGGTGGACTACTCCCCAGGAGTTTTACAGACCACCTAACAATCAAAGCAGCGGGAAAAGGCCGCCTCTGTCCTTCCTCTCTGGCTCCCCACCTCCCTCCCTGCACGGCCACCACCAGATCCCGCATGGCTAAGCAGCCCGGGGAATCGGGCTTTTCATTGCGAAATTCATGGCCTGATAAAATGCAGGGGCCGTTTCTCTGGGGGCCGAAAAGCCCTCCTCTGTGAGCCCGGTTGAGGGTTAGGTTAAGCCCTGCGTTTTGGCAGCGGGCATCTGTTTGTCTTCACGCTGAGGTCTCCTAACGGGGGCGGGAGAGGAAGGGAAGCGCAGAGGAGCCGGGTGCAGAAAGCCCGTCTGTGCAGGGCAGATCCCCTCGTGCACTCACAGAACTCAGGCAAACTGAGACAGGCCGCCCGCCGCCCGCCGCCCGCCACCCTGAGAGCCCCACCAAATCCATTCACTTAAGCCCTGAGAGCCGGCCTTCTTTCTCCTGCAGGCTGAGTCCTGGCTTGTTGCTCTCAAGAGAAAGAAAGCAAAACACAGCCTTTTGCTCAGACTTTCTCATCAGCAAAAAGAACCTGCAAAAAGATAATGTTGGAAATATTGAAAATATATTTCTTGGGGCTTTTTCCACTTGCAATAAAATCATAGAACTTCGAAATTAATTCTCAATTTAGAAAACCTGTTGTGCTATAAGGAAACATTTGCTATTCGAGGCTAACAAAGAGCTCATTCTATCTAAAGACAGGCTCTACACAGAAAAGCTTTACAAGACGTGATTAATGTTGAGGGTTTCTATAAGTTACAACTACAATTTCTACTCCAGAAGGAAACCAACACATAGACATGGTCCCTAAAAACTTAAATCGTTGAATACAACCCAAATCAGTAATGCAAAAACCAAGTGGGATACCTAATATAATAATAACCAACACAGCAATGCTTTCTCATTGTCAATAGGATTACATTTGCTTCTCCCGTGTTACTTGCCTAAGATTATTTACTTTGAAAGCTCCCCCTATATGCAGGAGGATAAGCATTTTAAAATTATGAGAAAACTATTGGAAATAAGTAGCTTAGTCAGATATATGGAATACCTAAAGAGTAAGGAATTTTACAGGGGAGAAAGCACTGAAAAAATATTTTATGAAGGAGCTGGCCCCGTGGCCGAGTGGTTGAGTTCACGCGCTTTGCTGCAGGCGGCCCAGTGTTTCGTTGGTTCAAATCCAACAGAATCCAGGCAGACATGGCACTGCTCATCAAACAAAGCTGAGGCAGCATCCCACATGCCACAACTGGAAGGACCCACAATGAAGAATATACAACTATGTACCAGGGGACTTTAGGGGAAAAAAAATAAAGTTAAAAAATACATATTTCATGAATCTGAAGAGTCAGTGTAAACATATTCAGATACAGACAGAGACACACACAAAGGGAAGGCTTGAAAACAGTACAGAGAACAGAGAAACAAGGGCAACACACTGCCTGGTTCATCTAGTTCATCTTTGGTATATGAGGGAATAATCAGAGGTGTGAGACGAGGTAAAGGAGGCTATCAGCAAAGCTTTCAGTGAAATTAAATAGCAATCCTTGCATTTATCTTCTCAGTAAACCGCTATTTCTTTGTAATCCTTTTTTTCACTTTCAGCAAGGTGGATGCAATTATTCCATCATTCTTTGTAAAATAAAGAAAATATCCATTGGAAAATCAACCTGTTTAACAATTGTCACCCTTGATCCATTAGAAAATTATAAAGAAAATATGCAAGACCTGCATATCAGGAGACTGAAAATCAAACACTACGTGCACACACGCACACATGCACACACATGCACACACATGCATGCACACATATACGCATGTTATTTTATTGGCAGTCTTCATGGATTCCTTACATCCAGGGAGATATTACTTCAAGTGCTAAACAGAGACCACAGTTACTTCAGTTCAAACGAACTTCAGTCCAAGGGAATGATTTGAAATTGTGTGGGTGTGTGTAGGTAGCCTACTCAACTTTTCTAATTAGTGCTAATCAAACATTCCCTCAAACTGATTTAAGGTTAGTGTTTAGTGTTCTAGAAAGACACCCATCTGGTTTTGTTTTGTGGTTGTAGTTGTGTCAGGGATTTCAGTTTTATTATGTCAAGGATTTGCAATGGGGGCAAAGGAATGAAACACAGAGTTTACTTTAATATAATAACAGATAATGTTAGAATAAGTTAGACACAACTTAATGCAAAAATTTCAAGATAAACATGTCCGATATTGGTAATCCCATCCATACCACCAAAAACATACATAAATTTTTATAACAGCATTATTTATATTAGTCAAAAAATAGAAACAAACCTAATGTATATCAACTGATGAATGAATAAATAAAATGAAAAAAGACAGTGGAATATTATTTGGCAAAGAAAAAAGAACAGAATACTTGTATATGCTACAGCATAGAAGAACCATGAAAACATCATAGTTAGTGAAAAAAGCCGGACACAAAAGACTATATGCAGTATGATTCCATTTACATGAAATGTCCAGAATGAGCCAGTCCTCATGGGGAGAGAAAACAGATTAGTGGTTATTTAGGACCAGAGACATGGGAGTGACTGCTAATGCCTGTGGTGTTTTTCTGGGGATGATGTTGAAAATATTCTATAATTGTGCTCATGGTTGCACAGCTCTGTGACTACACAAAAAACCAATGAATTGTTTAAGCAGGTAAATTGTATGGCATGTGAATTACATTTCAATAATGATACTATATAAAAATATCTTTATAAATTTACCAATATATAGTTTATATGGAACAATGATTAAAAATGAAAGTCACGCAAGTTAAAAATTTAGTGATCTTCGACTGCCTCATCTTGAACTAGACTCACGCTGTCACACATAATCTATTCTGTTCAATAAGCTGATCATGTCGATAAATGTCTGTCACAGTGTGGAGTTGGTCCTCCCTTCCTCCACACACTACCAAGACTGGGATTAGGTAGCAGCCAGAAAAATTCATCCACAGGGATCCCAGCTGACCCTTATTCAGGCTGAATTTGAGGATTATGATCTAAATTATAGTAATTACTCCAAATTACGCTGAGCCTAGGAAAAGATACTGGGCACGTAAAAAATGGTAAACTTCATCAAGTACATTAAGTGTTTTCACTTTCACATTACTTTTGAAATAATTATTGTTCATGCAACACATTTAATACCCCTCAAGCAATAAGTCTAGAAAAGGCTAGAAAATAATTACGTTATCTTAAGCTTTATTGAAACACTTTTTCTGTATTAGTCACTAGAGAAAATGATCTCTTGAAAATGAAATGACCTCTTGAAAAATAAATAAAATCTAGACATACCAGTGCAAGAACTGGCACTCATTCAGGAATTCCTAACAATGCATGAGTTCTCCAGAGAAGGTCTTTTGATGGAAATAAATAGATGTGTTTGCAATTTGTAATCCTGGACGCTTTTCTAATTAGTCACTTTAGCAAAATGAGGTATCCTCCAAAGACACTGGTGACTACAACTTTAAGCTTAAATCATAAGTTCCGCTAATGAAGTGGGCCCTCCCACTCTAAGTTATGCAGTTGCACAGTTCTGCTTCTGTTTAAGAGTTATGTTGAAGAGCATAGCACCATGCAGAGTACCTTTCAGCCATAACATTATATTAGATGAGCTTCCCACATGTGATTTCAAAATGAAATGCTTTTACCATAAAAAGACTCAATTTCAAATGCATGATCTTCAACAGGCAATTCAAGTTTCCTTTGGGGGAATGTGGTCAGGCAGGAGAGTAACAGGCAGCTGCGAGCAGCCTCTCATCAATGGAGGGGAATCTGTGTCTCCAGTTGTTAAGCAGGAGGAGAATTGTCCATGCCTGAATCAGAAGAGTGAACCAAAGGGCCTTCCACAGATGATGGCAAGGCTTGAACTGACAAAGAGTGTCAACTGCTGGCTGCTCTGAAGAAAGACTTCTTGCGTGGAGTATCAGATTCTATCTTCAAGATACTCAGACTTTTCAGTTAGCTTAATTTTGATAAATGATCTCCCTAACTACCACAGTGGTATATTTATGTGATTGTACTTTGTGTCTTTACTACTGCTTCCTCTTTTTATATTTCTCCACTCACCTTTTAAATGTGTTACCTTTAAGCTCTTTTGTTTTTTCAATTTATTTTGAAACCCCTCTTATCTTTCACTTCCAAGTGAAGAAACAGGAGCTCAAACTCCATCTGAATCCGCAAAGTTGGGTCCACCCAACCTAGAGTATATAAGTTTTTTGTTATAGAAGACTTAGAGAGGAGGGCTATCTACAGATTCGCTCTCATTCTCAAAGATGGATTGTTTTTCAAACTCTTCTGATTTATTTTTTCACAATAGGAAGCAATATCTGTAGTTACATCTAGGTAATTGGCCTTACGGGGGTCTTTACCTGGGGAAGAAGAATGAGATGGCAAAATATGTCTGTTATAGATTCCATTTTTTAAGTTAACAATAAAGAACAAAGGAGAAGCCGGTGAGTTCAGGAACAAGAGTAATAAACATGGGACAAACAAGGAAGACATATTTAGGCAGATGACTCTGAATTTTCTAGGCCTAGTGATTTTGAAAACTGCTTTTAGGTTTTGAAGTACGTTGAGAGTTGTTACATTGAAATGATGTCATACATTACGGCACAGACACTAATGTAAACACAACCATTTTCCATCTTTACTTGGCTACAGTAGAAAGCTTTGTTTCTTTTGTAGTTTGCAATTACTAGAAAACAAAAGGCTACCTCTCCCCTCACCCCAAAAAAGGGAAGGCTTGAAAATAGAATCACTTTTTTTTTTTTTGCTATCCTTTGCTATCCTTTTATTTTATTATTAATTTTTTAACTTTTTATTAAAATTGTTTACAATCTTGTGAAATTTCAGTTGTGCATTATTGTCAGTCATGTTGTAGGTGCACCACTTCACCCTTTGTGCCCTCTCCCTTACCCCCTTTTCCCCTGGTAACCACCAATCAGTTCTCTTTGTCTCTATGTTTACCTTTCACCTATGAGTGGAGTCATATGGAGTTCGTCTTTCTCTATCTGGTTTATTTCACTTAGCATAATACCCTCGAGGTCCATCCATGTTGTTGCAAATGGGACAATTTATCCTTTTTTATGGCTGAGTAGTATTCCATTGTACATGTATATGGGATCTTCTTTATCCAATCATCAGTTGATGGGAACGTAGGTTGCTTCCATGTCTTGGCTATTGTAAATAATGTTGTGATGAACGTAGGGGCACATGGGACTTTTGGAATTGCTGATTTCACGTTCTTTGGATAGATACCCAGTAGTGGGATGGCTGGGTCATATGGTATTTCTATTATTAATTTTTTGAGAAATATCCATAATATTTTCCATAGTGGCTGAACCAGTTTGCATTCCCACCAACAGTGTATGAGTGTTCCTTTTTCTCCACAATCTCTCCAACAGTTGTCACTTTTTGTTTTGGTTATTTTTGCCATTCTAACAGGTGTAAGGTGATATCTTAGTGTAGTGTTGTTTTGCATTTCCCTGATGATTAGTGATGATGAGCATCTTTTCATGTGTCTATTGGCCATCCATATACCTTCTTTGGAGAAATTTCTGTTCATGTCCCCTGCCCATTTTTTGATCCGGTTGTGTGACTTTTTTGTTGTTGAGCTGTGTGAGTTCTTTGTATATTATGGAGATTACCCCTTTGTCAGATATGTAACTTGTAAATATTTTTTCCCAACTAGTGGGTTGATTTTGTTTCAATCCTGTTTTTCCTTGCCTTGAAGAAGCTCTTTAGTCTGATGAAGTCACATTTGTTTATTCTTTCTATCGTTTCCCTCATCTGAGGAGATATGGTGTCTGAAAAGATCCTTTTGATACTGATGTCAAAGAGTGTACTGCCTATATTTTCTTTGAGAAGATTGATTTTTTCAGGTCTAATCTTTAGGTCTTGATCCTTTTGTGAATGGTGAAAAAGAATGGTCAATTTTCATTCTTTTACGTGTGGCTGTCCAGTTTTCCCAGCACTATTTGTTGAAGAGACTTTGTTTCCTCCATTGTAGGCCCTCAGTTCCATTGTCAAAGATTAGATGTCAACAGATGTGTGATTTGATTTCTGGGCTTTCAATTCTGTTCCATTGATCTGTGCACCTGCTTTTGTACCAGTACCATGCTGTTTTGATTACTGTAGCTTTGTAGTATGTTTTGAAGTCAGGGATTGTGATGCTTGCAACTTTGTCCTCTTTTCTCAGGATTGCTTTAGCAATTCGGGGTCTTTTGTTGCCCCATATGAATTTTAGGATTCTTTGTTCTAATTCTGTAAAGAATGTCATTGGGATTCTGATTGGCATTGCATTCAATCTGTAGATTGCTTTAGGTAGAATGGACATTTTAACTATGTTTATTCTTCCAATCCATATGTATGGAAAGTTTTTCCATCTCTTTATGTTGTCATCAATTTCTTTCAGGAAAGTCTTGTAGTTTTTGTCATATAGGTCTTTTACTTCCTTGGTTAAAATTACCCCAAGGTATTTTATTCTTTTTGTTGAAGTTGTGAATGGTAATGTGTTCTTAAGTCCTTTTTCTGTTTGTTCATTGTTAGAGTATAGAAATGCTACTGATTCATGTATGTTGATTTTATACCCTGCAACTTTGCTGTAGTTGTTGATTGTTTCTAATAGTTTTCCAATGGATTCTTTGGGGTTTTCTATATATAAGATCATGTCGTCTGCAAACAGCGAGAGTTTCACTTCTTCATTGCCTATTTGGATTCCTTTTATTCCTTTTTCCTGTTGAATTGTTCTGGCCAAACCCCCAGTACTATGTTGAAAAGAGTGGTGAGAGGGGACACCCTTGTCTTATTCCTATTCTCAGAGGAATGGCTTTCAGTTTTTGTCCATTGAGTATGATGTTGGCTGTGGGTTTGTCATATATGGCCTTTATCATGTTGAGGTAATTTCCTTCTATACCTATTTTATTGAGGGTTTTTATCATAAATGGATGTTGGATCTTGTCAAATGTTTTCTCTGCATCTATTGAGATGATCATGTGGTTTTTGTTTCTCATATTGTTAATGTAGTGTATCACGTTGATTGACTTGCAGATGTTGAACCATCCCTGTGTCCCTGGTATAAATCCCACTTGATCATGCTGTATTATCTCTTTAATGTATTGCTCTGTTCGGTTTGTCAAAATTTTGTTGAGGATTTTTGCATCTATGTTCATCAGTGATATTGGCCTGTCGTTTTCCTTCTTTGTGTTGTCCTTGTCAGGTTTTGGGATCAGAGTGATGTTGGCTTCGTAGAATGTATTAGGGAGTGCTTCATCTTCCTCAATTTTCTGGAATAGTTTGAGAAGGATAGGTACTAAATCTTCTTTGAATGTTTGATAAAATTCTCCAGAGAAGCCGTCTGGTCCTGGACTTTTATTTTTGGTGAGGTTTTTGATTACTATTTCAATTTCTTTACTTGTGCTTGGTCTATTGAGATTCTCTATTTCTTCCTGCTTCAATTTTGGGAGGATGTAAGAGTCTAAGAATTTATCCATTTCTTTTAGGTTGTCCAATTTGTTGGCATATACATTTTCATAGTATTATCTTATGATCTTTTTTATTTCTGTGGTATCCATTGTGATTTCTCCTCTCTCATTTCTAATTTTATTTATTTGAGTCTTCTCTCTTTTTTTCTTAGTGAGTCTGGCTAAGGTTTGTCAATTTTGTTTATTTTTTCAAAGAACCAACTCTTGGGTTCATTGATCCTTTCTACTGTCTGTTTTGTTTCAATTTCATTAATTTCTGCTCTAATTTTTATTATTTCCCTTCTTTTACTGACTTTGGGCTTTGTTTGTTCTTCTTTTTCTAATTCTGTTAGGTGTCATTTGAGGTTGCTTATCTGAGATTTTTCTCGTTTATTGAGGTGAGCCTGTATTGCAATGACTTTTCCTCTTAGGATCACTTTTGCTGTGTCCCAAATGAGTTGGTATGGCATGTTTTCATATTGCTTTGTCTCCAGATAATATTTGATTTCTTCTTAATTTCTTCAATAATCCATTGTTTGTTCAGTAGTATGTTGTTTAGTCTCCACATTTTTGCCCCTTTCCCAGCTTTATTCTTGTAGTTAATTTCTAGTTTTATAGTATTATGATCAGAAAAGATGCTTGCTATTATTTCAACCCTCTTGAATTTGCTGAGGCTTGGTTTGTTTCCCAAGATGTGGTCTATCCTTGAGAATGTTCCATGCGCAAATGAAAATAATCTGTAACCTACTGTTTTTGGATGGAGTGTTCTATATATATCTATTAAGTCCATCTCTTCTAATTTTTTATGTAATTCTATAATTTCCTTGTTGACTTTCTGTCTGGCTGATCTATCCACTGGTGTTAATGGGGTGTTGAGGTCCACTACTATTATTGTATTTTTCTTGTTGTCTCCTTTTAGTTTTGTTAATAATTGCTTTACATATTTTAGTGATCCTGTGTTGGGTGCATCTCTATTTATAATTGTTATGTCTTCTTGGTGGAGTGTCCCTTTTATCATTATAAGGTGCCCCTCTTTGTCTCTCTTTATCTGTTTTCCTTTGAAGTATATTTTGTCTGGTATAAGAATGGCAACAGCTGCTTTCTTATGTTCATTATTAACTTGGAGTATCATCTTCCATCCCTTCACTCTGTGTCTGAGTTTGTCTTTGGTGCTGAGGTGTGTTTCCTGGAGGCAGCAATTGCTGGGTCTTGTTCTTTAATCCATCTTGCTGCTCTGTGTCTCTTGACTGGAGAGTTCAATCCATTTACATTTAGAGTGATTACTGAAATGTGGGGGCCTAATGCTACCTTTTTTTTTTCCCCCTTGTTTTCCAGTTCTCTTGCATTTCCTTTGTTTCTCGTCCCATGATTTTTGGACTAGCAATTCAGGTAGGTAGATTTCTATGTTAGCTTTCTTCTTATTTGTAATTTGTGTCTTTATTCTTGTTATTTGTTTAGTGGTTACCATGTGGTTTGTATAAAACATCTCATAGATGAGACAGTCCATTGTCTGCTAGCCTATTATTTCCTTAGATTAAGCCATTCCATGCCTTCCCTCTTCCCCTTCTAGGTTGTTATTGTCAGATTTTTTTTCTTCCTTCTTGTGTTGAGTTTGTGGTTAAAATGGCAAGATTATATTTATTCTTGGTGTTTCCCTTCCTTTTATCTTTAATGTTATGCTTAGGCTTTACTAACCTGTTCTGATGGAGAGCTGCAGATGTCTGATTTTGTCTTTCTACTTATTTCCTTAGTTCTGGGTTTTGTAACTCCTTTTCTGTGATTTTTCAAGTGTGAGGGTCTTCCTGAGCATTTCTTGTAGGGGAGGTCTTGTAGCAATGAACTACCTTAACTTTTGTTTATCTCAGAAAATTTTTATTTCTCCACCATATTTGAAGGATATTTTCACAAAGATAGAGTATTCTTGGCTGCAAGATTTTGTCTTTCAGAGTTTTGAATGTATCATTCCACTCTCTTCTAGCCTGTAAGGTATCTGCTGAGAAATCTGCTGACAGCATTATGGGAATCCCTTTGTAGGTTATTTTCTTCTGCTTTGCTGTGCTTAGTATTTTCTCTTTGTCATTGACTTTTGCAAGCTTCACTACTATATGCCGTGGGGTTGGTCTTCTTACATCAATAAAGTTTGGAGATCTATTTGCTTCTGTCACATGGAGTTCCATCTCTCTCCCCAGGTTTGGGAAGTTCTCAGCCATTATTTCTTTGAACAAGCTTTCTGCCCCCTTCTCCTTGTCTTCTCCCTCTGGGATACCTATAATCCTTATGTTGCATTTCCTAATTGAGTCGGATATTTCTCAGAGAGTTTTTTCATTTCCTTTTAGTCTTAGTTCGCTCTCCTCCTCTATCTGCAGCATTTCTATATTCCTATCCTCCAAATTGCTAATTCTGTCTTCCATATTATAAACCCTACTGTTGAGAGAGTCCAGATTTTTCTTAATCTCATCCATTGTGTTCTTCATCTCCAACATTTCTGATTGATTCTTCTTTATAGTATCAAGCTCTTTTGTGACATAGCTCTTGACTCATTGAGTTGTCTATCTGTATTCTCTTTTAACTCATTGAGTTTTTAAATGATGTCTATTTTGAATTCATTGTCATTTAGGTTATAGATTTCAGTGTCATTTGTATTGTTTTCTGGGTACTTGTCATTTTCCTTCTGTTCTGGAGATTTAATATATTTTTTCATACTGCTTGATGGCATGGATTTGCGCCTCTGCATAGAGATAGAGTTTAATTACTGCTTCCACTTGCTTCTACTGGAGTGGAGGGGGGAAGCAGCTGTGTAATCTGCACTGACCAGGATCCCTGTCAGCTGTTGATCACCAGACCTTGGCCCTGCCTCATGGTCACAGGGGCTCTGTGGGGTCTCTTGTCAGCTGTGGGGACAATTGAAAGGGGGCCTCAGCTTGCTGGTGCCTACTGTCACAGACCACCTAGACGCGCTCCCTCCTTAGGGTCTGCAGTGGTGTTATGGGCTTTCACAGCGGCCACAAGCAGGTTCACCTAGACTCACAGCTCTGTCACCATCAAAGCCCACAGGATCTCACTGTCCACTATGGGCCACAGCAGAGCTATGGGTATCTACTGCAGTCTGTGGTTAGCTCACCCAGCTGTGCTACTTCTGCCCCACCACCTTCCAGCCTTGTGATTGCCAGGCAGGGCCTCTCCACTAATGCTGCACAGAGGCTTTCCCTGTGGCTGCTATGGGACTGTAGACTTTCCCACTGGGCTAAGGGGCAATCACAGGGGGCTTAGGTAGAGCTTTAGTCACCTGTTTCCACCATCACTCTGCTGATGCACACACACGCTGGCCCTTGGTGGCATGGCAATGCTATGAGCATGTCAGCTGGTAGAAAGTCGCTTGCAGATACTAGGCTGCCCGGGGGTTGGAGAGTTTTCACCTATCTCCACCTCCTCCCGGAGGGAAGTCTGTCCACCTTCCGATGTATAGCAGCATGGGTCTCTCTGGCATCCTGAGATGTTGTGTGGATATCCTTTGTTGACCGATGAATGTCCAATTAGTTTGAAGGGGGAGAGACAAGGAAAACTGCTCACTCCGCCATGTTGCTGATGTCACCCCTTAGTCTAGAATCATATTTTAAAAGAATATTTCATATAGCCTTTGCATTCTACTAATGAGATCAAGGTTGAGGACTTGATTCCCATGTGGCACAATTTGTCATCTGCAGAGAAAACTCTTACCTCCAAAGGCTTTCTGAGCAGGTCACTGGTAAGAAATGTACTATTCATCAAGTGGAATGACTACTGACATTTGGGGCTGCATAAATCCTTGTTGTGGGAAGCAGTCATCTACATTGCAGGATATTAGCAACATCCTTGGCCTCTACACACTAAATGCCAGTAGTTCTTCTATCCCCTAGCTGTAAAAAATCCAAAACGTCTCCAAAGACTGTCAAATGTCCCCTGGAGGGAGTTGGGGGAGGCAGAAATGCCCTTTGTTCAGAACCAATGGGATAAAGTAAGGGCACATGAATAAATAAACACAAAATTATCAACATAAGGGGAAAAGCATTCAGAGCACATCCTACTGATTCTGAATCAGAACTCTCATCTCCACAGTATGGATTTCTCAATATCTAGTACGGATTTCTCAGGAATCCAGACTGAAATGCTGACATGAGGCTAAAACAAGTAGATTAGAAAAGAAGTAATCCCCTATAAGAATTGAAATGATGAAAGAAAAACATAAGTAAAACAAATATCAGTTATGGCTAACACTTGGAAATAACCTTAGGGTTTACAAGTATTTCCACAAATCATCACTGCTTTGAATAGTATTTATGTGGTGGTTTAGGAATGTTTATATACAAGAAGTCAGATCTCTTAGCTTTTTAGTGAACAGAAAATGTTTCTAGCTGTAAGCTATTTTAGAGATATTTTCCCTCTAAGATATAAACAATCAGCAGACAGAGTTACTATGTTCAAGCTCCTTGAGAAAAGACCTAGGACTTCCACTAGGATGTATGATGGAGGATAAAAATGAATTGTTACATTATCCAAATTCCCTCATTATACTCTTAAGCAAGCACCTTTAACATGTACATTTCACTGATGTAAAATTTCAGCACTCTGCCATGTTCTCTTCAACTCAGCCATCAGATGGGGGGAAATAATATCATCAAAATTTCCCATTTCTGCAAAGCATTTGAAATCCAGCAAAGTTTGATAAACTGTAATGACAGTATAAATTTATAGATGAGCCAATTAAAATAATGCTTCTCAGGTTAATCTTCATAGTGGAAAATAATTTATATGCTTCTAAAGTGGACAAATGGGATATATTAAAATAGAATAATTATACAAAGATAATTGTATGACAAAATTTAATCAGATCAAGTAAATGCTAAAAAGAAAGCATCCAATAAACATTTAAATTAAGTAACTATTGGCCGTAATCCTGGAATGTAAAATAAGCAAAAAGAACTCAAAATAAACAAAATTTTAGTAATTTTTCTATACATAAACCACATTGAAGAATTAAATTTCTGTAATATACGTTCACTTCATCTTTTGTATTTATATTTTAACATTTGTCTTTATATTATGATGATATATTGTCCTTCATGAGATTAAGGCACCATAAAAACTTGTTACTCTACTTATATTAAGTAAGACTATTATTTTTAAAATACTCTTATGAATCTTGGAAAGGTCCAGAGATGTTACTAAATAGCCAGTTTTAACATATATGCTCATTTACTTTCTAATTTCTTGTATGTGTCTCCTGTAACAGTTATGTTATAGACATATGGACATAATGGCATTTTAAAAGACACTACACAGAACCAGGTGCACTCCAGAAGTTAGTAAATGAAAATAGGATCCATGAGTGAATATTCCCTTAGATGTCTTTTCTTAAATGTAAAGAAGCAAGCAAGGAAAGGCAATCTCCCAAGTCAACACCTCCTTTATCACCAGACCCTCCACTAAAATACTTCCAATAGAGAAAGGTTTAAAGATGTGAAGATACACTAGACAAATGCTACACTACCCTAGTCTACTTCTCTCCCAGGAACAACACCTGAATTCCTTTAGTATTCAGGGTATTCACAAAAGGATTCATCCTTAACTCCAAGACAGTTCATAAAATTCAAAATCAAAACTATCTCAACTTCTCTGACAGTAAGAGGCAGATACGAATGGAATCACTGGGACCCAGTGGTGAGATAGAGAAAACAAAATGCGAATATTCATAAGCTGTAAGAAAGAGCCATAAGAGTCTAAAGGACTGTATTTTTCTTCTGGGGACCGTAATGGTCCAGGGAGTTGACATTTGTGACTAACTCAAGGCAACATATCTTGATCATGACAAAACCAGGACTTGAAGACACGTCTCATCACTACCAGCCCTCCACCATGGCCAGAGATTCACCCACCAGTCACAGCATCTTTCTGGTCCACAGAGAATAGACCTGCCACTACAACACTATCTCCTCCTTCACTTTATTTTTTGCCATTTTTTTCATTTTACATTTCTTTTCTTATACCCACGAGGACTAGATTTTTGTCACTGTTCACAGCAATATCCTCAGAGATACTTTGCATAAGCAGGAGGTACTCAACAAATGAACACAGCAGTAAGAAACCACCGCCCTCAGTCTTCTCATGACTGAGTCTTACAGTTTAAGGTGTCTCACAAATAGAAATAGTCATCTCAAGTTTTGCCAGCCCAAACTGATGCTCCAAGAATACCAGGCATTTCTGAGACACATCTTTTCAGTACAGCAGGTTGCAGAGCCCTCTCTTCCTAGGGGCTGAAGCAGATTTCCTGGGATACTGATCAAATTGAAAGTTCAGGGCTCCTCACTCCATATGAACCCTTCAAAGGCCCTGGAAGACAGCCTTGCAATGTGATCACATACAAAATTAACATATTTTGATTCATTTTTCTTAATTACATAAGCTTCCGTTCCACACATTGGAATGTGTGCATCTCAATTGAACAATGGTGACAGGCTTTATTATTGGCAAAGGGTTAGCCACTGTTAATTTTATCTCTTGCCAGTGACAGCTACCTGGGGGACCTGCCATTGTTCCAGAGGAGGGTAATTCCCTGTACCTCTTCCTGGAGGCGCCAGGTCTCCTAGGTCTCTCCTAGGTGCTCTCCAGGCAACTGCAGAACCACAGCATCCCTGTGCTTTGCTAAACTGTTGCCTCAGTCTGTGCTCATAAACCTGTATACTGATGCACTTTCCACATCCCTTTATGAGAAGACCTCAAAGACTTCTTGGATAATCAGGAAGAGGCCAGTGTGAATCAGAGAGTGTCAAATTATATTCTTTTTGTAAATGAGAGCACAGCAGTGTCAGAATGTAGAGAGAGCTAGAAGATGGGGCAAACAAAACCACTGAGGGAATTACAACCTAAAATTACAATTGTGAATAGATATACTACTATACAATATAGTCTGAAAAAGAGGCAGAGGCTGACAAGCATGAATAGCACACTCAGGAAGGAGCTGTCCTTTTCATCATACTGCTGAGTCAAAGTAGAAGAGGTGTAGACAGGGGAAAAATTCCAATTTGTAGTTACAGAGGGAGGGCTGGGTGAAAACCATTTGGAAAGGCTTAACAGAACTAGTTAATGAATGAAAGACATTTCAAAACCTTGAAAGGGACTACTAATGTCCATTGCTAATTAATCATTCTATGGATTCTCATGCAAATGTTCTTTGAGTGGCTTTGATTCGAACTGACACATGAAAAAAAGTACACAGCTTCCCCAGACTGGTGAGATGACTGGAGAGAAAAGTCCCGTGCAAGGACACAGAACCCTGTACCTAATACTCTGGGAACTCCAGGGGGGCGCACAGGGCAGCCCAGCAGCAGAAAGCAGGGCTCCATCCCAGCCTACCGGGGACTCATAGATGGCTCCCTTGCAGTGCTTTACCTCTCAAACCACAAACATGTACCCTGATCAAAATCAGATGGCCTTCCCATGCCCTCTTTTTTGTAACCAATGCAAATGGCCTCCTGGAACTCTCCAGATATGTGCAAGAGAAAGAGAACAGAATATGCTCAGGCCTTGAAGAATAGACAGCAAATGTTAAATAAAATTATCTAGAGATTGGCAAAGTAACAGAACCATCATCTCATTGATGGAAAAAAATTTATTTGGGGAAAATTAAACAGAAATTCTTTTTCAGAACCATATTCTCATCTAATACGGTGGCCAAGTGTCGTGAAATTCATTATTTTTATGATTTAGACCAGGAGTATATCTTGAGGAATGGGCCTCTGATTTGTGGAACACTAAAGTGGATGTAATGAAAACTATTTAAAATGATATTAAATCAATAAACTATTTCTCCAATTGAGATTTCTCCACTGGCTTCCACAAGGTCAAGCAACAAAACACTGAAGAGTGGGAAACAGTGCATACAAAACTAGGCAGATTATTGCCTCTTTTATCTACTTTAAATAAAGTCCTATCTATGCATTAGTTTGACTGAAATTTCGTTTACTTTCCTATAGTTTCCACCACAATTAGTGATCAAAGGGATCAGAGGTCTTGTCTCAGACTGAAATTGCCCCAGTGGATATGCATTTCGGACAGCAGCTTTACTAAAGAGAATGGGGAGGTCATTCAACTGGCCTGGTGTACATTTAGTTTTTCGTTTTTGTTTTGAGGAATGATTTTAAATGATGTACGGCTTCAGAAAAAATAGAAAAATGACCTAAATTGGAAGTTAATGAGAAGAAATTAGAGGAAATGAGGACATGAAAGGGAATCAATAAAGAGTCTGATACCCAATTACACTCTCCGGAGGCCTTAGCACTCATTGAACAGAGGCCACAAATTTTGATCTCAGCTTTCTTCTACTCAACAGGAAAAGAACTTGATTGGTCCACACAATTCAAGTATACAGATGTTACAAGCAAGGAAGTAGGCTTGGGAACAATTTATTCCCAGTGGAAATACTAAAAAGAAATTTTTTCTAAAGTTCAGAAATATCACATTGAAATCACAGAATATCTCAAGTATCCTCAAGTAGCAATGGAAAAGGGCTTCACAGAGCTCTTTCTCTTGGCATGTTTCACTATAGGGTAGCATGTGATCCAAGCAAAGTCGGTATCCTCAATTCCATAGGGTCCAAGAAATTGTATGTGCATGACAGGTCATTTGTCCAACTGGATTAAGCCGCACTTCAACCCATTTAGAATACTAGGTACAACACTAACACTAAGATTTGTTTCTCTCATTCTCACTCTTACCAAGTGCTCATCTCTTCATTGTACCTGTTTCAGGTTTGGTGATTCTAAAGTGGAAGATAGAAGAAATAGAGGTCAATTTTTGGCTCTCCTTGACCAGGTCTACATGACCGCACTGTCATTTTGCTTGGATGCTCTCCTGGATAGAAAGGAAGCACCCAGATAGTGAATTCTTATTGTCTATACTAGTATGTGAAGTCATCCCTCCATCATTGGAATCATCCTGTACGTCTTGCTTTCTCTCGCCTCCCAATTTCAATCCATTGGTTAATCTTGTCAGCCCCACCTTCAAAACACTTCCTAACATACCTATGTTCTTTCCCTGACTTCTTCCAGATTGCTGCTTACATGTGCAAACATGTAAGACCTTTTGTGTGAGTTTTACAAAGTAAACATTTTCCCCTAAACTCCCTCTTCCTCTTCTCTGGCTTAATTTTTCTCCCTTGCTCTCCTCACCCACCACCATATTTAAATTTGCTTCTTGTGTTTCTTGTAGATCCCTCACACTGAAGGTAGCTCCAGGAGGACATGGAATGTGTCTGCCTTTTCATTCTAAGTAATACTGTTTGGGACACTGTAGGCATTCAATAAATGTTCAATGCATGAGTAAAAAATGAGCTGGCATAACACTTGGCTGTAGATGGGAAGATGATGTCTTTGTTTCCCAGTTAAATTGTATTGAGTATCAAACATGGTGTTAGGTGCTGGGGATTCAGTGGTGACCAAAATAGACATGGCTGTAGCCCTCAGGGAATTTTCCAGCTAAACCCCTTGGCACTGACCCAGAATAGGATGAAATTCACGGCTTTGTACCTCAGCTTCCACCTCAGAGCCTCTCTATGCCCTCACTTTCAACTCCCAGCCTTCTATCCCCAGGGCCTGAGCTCACAGCTCTTTTGCCCAGCCCATGTCCCTGCTCCTTAAGGCTGGACCTGGTGTCATGTCTCCCATTGGTCTGCATCAGGCAGTCAGAGTGCATTGGTACAATACTTCAGTATTAACAAACCATATTTATATCCAAAAAACATTGAATAAAATTAAATACAAACCCCCACTCCCAAAACTGGATAAATCTGTGCTCCACTACTAGGAAATATAACACCATAAAAGAAAAAATAAACTGTGGTCTTGTTGAAAGTCTATCTCTATTCCATTTGCTGAAAGAGGTATTTGTCTCAGCAACAACAACAACAAAAGTTTTTTTTGAGGAAGATTAGCCCAGAGCTAACATTTGCTGCAAATACTCCCCTCTTTTTGTGTGAAATACTAGCCCTGAGCTAACATCCATGTTCATCTTCCTGTACTTTATATGTGGGACACCTGCTGCAGTGTGGCTTGACAAAAAGTACATAGATTTGTACCTGGGATCCAAACTGGCAAACCCTAAGACATTGAAGCAGAATGTGCAAATTTAACTGCTGAGCTACCAGGCTGGCCCCAAAATATTTCTGATCTTTTGCTAAAAACTCATGATGATGGGGACTAAAAGAAAAGTCCTTTTTTCAGCAAACAAACAAGATTTTACAAACCTTGGTTCTTGCTTTTATCTCCATTTAATTCACCAAGCATAGGCACTGTAGCAGATTTTTACAAATTAAACATAAAAAGGCTTTAACATATGCCCAATAGCAAAGTTAATGCATGGCCTACTCTGTGACCTCTATCCCATGACTACAGCTTTCACTACACAGTTATTGACATGAGTTACTCATCTGTTTATCCCTCTTGAATAATCTATAAGCTTGTTAAAATCAGGAGCTGTGTGATGACATTAGTATTGTGGCAGAGTGAGCTTTCCTAGTAATCTCTCCCCTCCACCATACAACGAAAAGGACATTCATACTCCAACAGAGGAAATCCAAACATAACACAAAAGATGTCTGAGAGACCCACACAGCAACACAATGGAGGTCAGAGAGTCTGGAGCCCCACTCAGGAGAGCTGGAATGGGCCAAGAAAAAATTTCACTGCATCCTGAAAAGACTGTGATCCAGAACAGCAGGCAGCCTCCAAGAAAGAAGGAAGTGGGAGTGACATCCATTCAGAGGAACATCAAAGATCCCCCAGGGCCCTAGCAGCCAAGAAGGAAGACCTCTACTGGAATGAAAGCTGATATGCATCAAGCCAACATCCCAGGAGAGCAGACATTGAGAGCAGAGTGAGAAAACCCTGCAAACATGCAGAAGAAAGCACCCCTCCAGCCCACCCACCCAGTGCCAGCTCCAGTGCCTGGGATTTCGATAGAAGGCAGAGGTCTCAGAATATGCAACTCTTTGCCCCCACCCAGGAGTGATATGCAGCAACTGTGACCAACTAATACCACAATACACAAAAACAGAGCCAAGCACTATCAAACATTATTGTATATCTCCAGACCAGAGAGAAAATGACAAGTATCCAAAATTCAGTCTTCAAGACACAGAAATATGTAATCTAAATTACGGAGAATTCAAAACAGCTATCATCAAAAATCATGAGTTAAAAGAGAATGTAGAGAAACAATTCAACGTTTTCAGGAGCTACTTCACAAAAGAGATTGAAATTATAAAGAAGAATCAATCAGAAATATTGGAGATGAAAGACACAATGGAAGAAATAAAACAAAATATGAATTCCCTGAATGCTTGAGCAGACATCACAGAGGAGCAAGCCAGCATAATTGAGGATACATATGGTGAAATGCTCCAGATGAAGAAGGAGAGAAATCTAAGACTCAAAAGAAATGAAGAAAGTCTCTGAGAAATATCCAACTCACTTAGGAAATGCAACATAAGAATTATAGGTATTTAAGAGGAAGAAGAGGAGAATGGAGCAGAAATCTTATTAGAAGAAATAACAGCAGAGAACTCCCCAAACCTAGGGAAGGAGATGGAAATCCCTCTGGAAGAGGCTACCAGATCTCCTAAATATGCCAATGTAAAAAGACCAACTGCAAAGCATATAGTAGTGAAATTGGAAAAAGTGAATGACAAAGAAAGAATACTAAGGGCAGAAGACAGAAGAAAATAACCTGCAAAGGAAGATCCATCAGGCTTTCAGCATATTTCTCTGCAGAAACCTGACAGGCTAGGAGAGATGGGAATGACATATTCAAATCATTGAAGGACAAAAACTTTCAGCCAAGAATATTCTATCCAGCAAAACTATCCTTCAGATATGATAGAGAAATAAAAACTTTTCCAGATAAACAAAAGCTAAGGGAGCTCATAGCCACGAGACCCGAACCAGAAGAAATCCTCAAGAAGGCCCTCATACCTGGAGAAAAAAAAAAAACAGAAAGGGATTACAAAGCATGGAGTAATGAGATAAATAGATAGACAAAATCAGAAAATTGTAGCTATACATCAGAACAGGTTAGCAAACACTCAAGTATAGCATTAAAGATAAAGAGAAGGAAAACACCAAAAGCAAAGATAATCCTGTCATTTTAACGACAAAATCACAACACAAGATGGAATAAGATGTGAGGAAAAAAACTTAGAAGGGAGGAGGAAAGGGACTGAATGGGGTTAGTCTAAGTAATAAGAGACCAACAGAAAACAGACTATCTTATCTACAGAATACAACATAAAAAAACTACATAACTCAACTGGTTGACCAAAATAAGCAGGACAAGACCAAAGGAAATGCAGAAGAACCAGAAAATGAGTGACAAAATGGCAGCACTAAGCCCTCATATATCAATAGTCACCCTAAATATAAATGGATTGAATTCTTCAATAAAAAGACACAGAGTGGTGAGATGCAATAAGAACAAGACGCAACAATATGCCGCCTTCAGGAAAAAGATCTCAGCTCCAACAACAAACACAATCTCAGAGTGAAGGGGTGGAAGATGATACTCTAAGCTAATGGCAAACAAAAGAAAGCAGGTGTCACAATACTTATATCAGACAAAGTAGACTTCAAGATAAGACAGGTATAGAGAAACAAAGAGGGGCAGTATATAATGATCAAAGGGACAATCTACCAAGAAGACATAACACTTATAAATATCTATGCACCCAACACAGGAGCACCAAAGTACATAAAGAAACTATTAACAAGCCTAAAAGAACATATTAATAATAACACAATAATAGTAGGGGACCTCAACACTCCACTCACATCAATGAATAGATCATCCAGAAAGAAAATCAACAAGAAAACAGTGGAATTAAATGAAAGGCTAAACCAGTTGGACTTAATAGACATATATAGAACACTCCATCCAAAAAGAGCAGAATACACATTCTTCTCAAGTGCATATGGAACATTCTCAAGGATAGACCATATGTTGGGAAACAAGGCAAGCATCAATAAAATTAAGAAGATTGAAATAATAACAAGCATCTTTTCTGATTGGAACACTATAAAGCTGGAAATCAATTGCAAGAAAATAGCTGAGAAACGGACCAAGATTTGGAGACTGAAGTACGTGTTACTAAACAACCAATGGATTACTGAAAAAATTAAGGGAGAAATCAAAAATATTTGGAGACAGATGAAAATGAAAACATACCATTCCAAATGGGATGCAGCAAAAGCTCTATAAAGAGAGAAATTCATCACGGTACAGGCTTACCTTAACAAATAAGAAAAATTCCAAATAAGCAATCTCAAACTATACCTCAGTGAATTAGAAAAAGAAGAACAAACAAAGCCCAAAGTCAGCATAAGGAGAGAAATAATAAAAGCCAGGGCAGAAATAAATGCTATTAAAACAAAAAAGCAATAGAAAGCTCAATGAAAGAAAGAACTGGTTCTTTGAGAAGATAAACAAAACTGATAAACCCCTAGCCAGACTTACAAAAAAAAAAAGAGAATAAGCTCAAATAAATAAAATTAGAAATGAAAGGAGAGAAATAACAATGAATATACCAGAGAAATACAAACAATTATAGGAGAATACTACAAAAAGCTATATGCCAACAAAATGGACAATCTAGAGGAAATGGACAAATTGTTAGACTCTTACAATCTCCCAAAGCTGAACAAAGAAAAAATAAAGTTTGAATAAACCAATCACAACTAAAGAGATTGAAACAATAATCAGAAGCATCCCAAAAAATAAAAGCCCAGGACCAGATGGCTTTCCTGAGGGATTCTGTGTAACTTTCAGAAGATTTAATACCTATCATTCTCAAGCTATGTCAAAGAATTAGTGAAGATCGAACGCTTCCTAACACATTCTGTGAGACAAACGTCACTGTGATGCCAAAGCCTGACAAGGACAACACAAAAAAGGAAAACTACAGGCCCAACAGTGCTGATGAACATAGATGCAAACAAAATATTGGCAACCTGAATATAGAAACACACCAAAAGGTTCATACAGCATGATCAAGTGGGATTTATACCAGGAACACAGAGATGGTTCAACATCCACAAGTCAATCATTGTGATACACTACACTAACAAAATGAGGAATAAAACCCACAAGATCATATCAATAGATGCAGAGAAAGCATTTGACAAGATCCAAAAGCCACTTACAATAAAAACTCTTAACAAAATGGGGATAGAAGGAAATTACCTCAACACAATAGAGGCCACATATGACAAACTCACAGCCAACATCACACTCAATGGGCAAAAGCTGAATGACATCCTTCTGAGAACAAGACAAGAATGCCAACTATTACCACTCTTATCCAACGTAGTACTGGAGGTTTTGGCCAGGGCAATTAGGCAAGAGAAAAGAATAAAAGGAATCCAAATAGGGAGTGAAGAAGTGAAACTCTCACTGTTGTAGACAACATGATCTTACATATAGAAAACCCTAAAGAATCCCTCAGAAAACTGTTAGAAATAATTAACTACAGTAAAGTTGCTGAGTACAAAACCAGCTCACAAAAATAAGTTGCATTTCTATACTCTAATAATGAACTAACAGAAAGAGAACTCAAGAGTACAATTCCACTTACAATCACAACAAAAAGAATAAAATATCTAGGAATAAATTTAACCAAGGACGTGAAGGACTTATATAATGAAAACTGTAACACATTATTGAAAGAAACAGATGACGACATAAAGAGATGGAAAGAGATTCCATGCACATGGATTGGAAGAATAAACATAGTTATAATGTTGATACTACCCAAAGCAATCTAGAGATTCAATGCAATCCCAATCAGAATCCCAATGACATTCTTCACAGAAATAGAGCAAAGAATCCTAAAATTCACATAGGGTAATCACAGACCCAGAATTGCTAAAGCAATATGGAGAAAAAAGAACAAAGCTGGAGGTATCACAATCCCTAACTTGAAAACATACTACAAAGCCATAGTAATCAAAACAGCCTGGTACTGATACAAAAATAGCCACACAGATCAGTGGAACTAAACCAGGAGCCCAGAAATAAAACCACACATCTATGGACAGCTTATCTTCAACAAAGTTGCCAAAAACATACAATCAAGAAAAGATAGTTTCCTCAATAAATGGTGTTGGGAAATCTGGACAACCAGTTGCAAAAGAATGAAATTTCACCATTATCTCACACCACACACAAAAATAAACTCAAAATGGATCAAAGACTTGAAGATAAGTCCTGAACCAATAAAACTCCTGGAAGATGATATAGGTAGTACATTTCTTTACATTGAACTTAAAAGTATCTTTTCAAATACCATGTCTTCTCAGACAAGGGAAACAAAAGGAAAAGTAAACAAGTGAGACTTCTTCAGACTAAAGAGCTTCTGCAAGGCAGAAGAAATTAGGATCAAAACAAAAAGACAACCCACGAACTGGGAGAAAATACATGCAAATCGCATATCTGACAAGGGGTTAAATCTCCAAAATATATAAGGAACTCACACAACTGAACAAGAAAAAAACAAACAGCCAAATCAAAAAGTGGGCAGAGGATGTGTACAGACATTTTTCCAAAGAAGACATACAGATGGCCAATAAACACATGAAAAGATGTCCAACATCACCAATCATCACAGAAACACAACTCGAAACTGCACTGATAGCACCTTACAGCTGCTAAAATGGCTATAATCACTAAGACTAAAAATAACAAATGTTGGGGGCCACCCAGTAGCACAGTTGGTAAGTGTGCACATTCAGTAGCCCGAGGTTCGCAGGTTCAGATCCTGGGTGCAGGCAAGGCACCGCTTGACAAGCCCTTCTGTGGTAGGGGTCCCACATATAAAGTAGAGGAAGATGGGTGTGGACGTTAGCTCAGGGTCAGCCTTCCTCAGCAAAAAGAGGAGGATTGGCAGCTGTTAGCTCAGGGCTAATCTTCCTCAAAAAAAAGAAAAAAAAACCAAACAAATGTTGGAGAGGGTGTGGAGAAAAAAGAGCTCTCATACACTGCTGGTGGGAATGCAAACTGGTGCAGCTACTATGGAAAACAGTATGGAGATTCCTCAAAAAACTAAAAATGAAAACACTACATGACCCAGCTAGCCCAATACTGGGTAGCTACCCAAACAACTTGAAATCAACAATTCAAAGTAAAATATGCACCCCTATGTTCATTGCAGTGCTATTCACAATAGCCAAGACATGGAAACAATCCAAATGCCCAACAACCAATGATTGGATAAAGAAGATATGGTTTACAGATACAATGGAACACTACTCAGCCATAAAAAAGACAAAATCATCCCATTTGCAACAGCATGGATGTATCTGGAGGGAATTACACTAAATGAAATAAGCCAGACTGAGAAAGACAAACACCAGATTATTTCCCTCATATGTGGAATATAAACAAACACAAGGACTAAGAAAACAGTTCACTGGTTACCAGGGGAAGCGGGTGGGCACAGGGGGAGAAGGAGAGCACTTGTGTGGTGACAGACAAGAAATAATGTACAACTGCATCCTCACAATGATGTAAACTATTATGAACTCAAAAAAAAAAAAAGAAAATCAGGGCCTGTGCATGTCATTCAGAGTTTGGCAAGCTAAGGCCAGTGGGGGCCAAACCAGCCTAACACCTATTTTTGTACAGCCAATAATCTGACCACAAGTTTTCATTTTAAAATGATTGAAAAACTCAAAAGAAGAAGACGATTTTCATACCCTGTGTCTACAATATAAAACTCAAATGTCAATGTCCCAAACCAAGGTTTTACAGGCACACATGCCCATTCATTTACATATTGCCTATGGCTGCTTTCAGACTACATCAGCAGACAGAGGTAAATAGTTGCAAGGGGGTCATTATGTCCCAGAAAGCCCCAGATGCTTGTTATCTGGCCCTTTAGAGAAAGAATTTGCCAACCTCTGATCTAATTCATCAGCTCCTCCCCACAACATAGTACAAACCCGCAAGACAGGGGCTGCTCATCAAACGTTTATTAAAATGTACTGAAATTGTCAGCAGAATTCTGATCCTGAGAAACAGTCTGAGACCTCAAAATTGTTTTCTTTCATGTCAGAAAGCACTTTCAATGCTAACAGCAAAACAACTCTCTAAGAGTTACTAAGCAAGTTTATCTCTTGGAGGAAGTTCCCTAGGTAGGATAAAGTAGAGAAGGTGGTTTTATCTGAGGGGAGGTTGTTCGGTCCAGTCCCACAACATGATCAGACGAGTTAGCAGAACTGTGAATCAGGACCTTTGATTCACAGAAGCCTACAATCAATTCTAAACCCCATTACTGTAAATGCCAGCACAGACCCTTGCCAAGAGTAGCATTTGGCAAATATCTCAAATAGTTGAGGTGAAGGCAACAGAACTAAGCAATCAGAAAATTGAAAGAGACCTCTAGGGTTTCTGTCTCTAAAATCTGATCTAGACCCCCTGCTTGCATATGTCCACCACCTTCACAAGACATCTTGTTGCATCCCTGCAAATGCCTCCATTTGGAAGAAAATGCTCCTTTATATTACAGCAAGGCTAGTCCTGCCTCCTCTATACCCTGGATCTAGCAGCAGTGGATAAGAACATTGGCTGAAGACTAAGAATGCCTTGCTGTGAAATGCCGTGTGAACTTGGCAAGTTGTATAACCCTTCTCCGCTTCAGTTTTCTCGTCAGTACATTGCAGACAAAAATATACCTCCCAGTACTTCCTGACCATATTGAAGGTATCCACCTTTCTTGTTTACCCTTTAAAATGGGTTGGTCATATCCAGTTCACACAGCTGCTTAGAACCTTTACTGCCCTAGCCTTTTGGAACAGGCTTCGAATCTATCCATTTCTCTTCTTTTCTGGGGCCACTCCCTTATCCAGACTGCTAAGAATTTCTACGAAGATTAGTGCAAGCATATTCTGACTCAAAGCCCTGCTTCCTGACTCACTCTTCAAACTCTTCCCAATGAGGCCAGGACTTTCATGCCTGCATGAACCTTGCCCTCCCACGAAGTTCAGACTGTTAACAGTTCACAAAGCCTTGCATGCCTTGACCTTGCTCACCTGTTCCCTTTTGGCTCGGAACAATGACCTCTCCAGGACAACTGTAAGTTCTAGCCACGCCAAGCTAGTACTTCTGGGTCCCCTAGATTTGTGCTGACGGAGGCTGTGAGGTAAGGAATTTTGCCTCACTCAGAGAGGTCGGGCCTTCATGCTTCAGCTCCTGGAAGGTAACCTCTAAACCCTTGACATTTCCTGAGTGTCTGGCATTCCCAAGTTATTCATGGAGATCCCTAAGACCACACAGCAGAGTTTGTGCCAATGGGATGACTCACAGTAGGCCATGTGGTATCAGCCAGATTTCCGAGGAAGGGAGTTGGGGCGCCTGCAGATGGATGTCAACCACATGGGCAATGACTCAATCAATCATACTTATGTGAGGAAGCCCCACTCAAAAACTGTAGACACAGAAGCCCAGGTGAGCTTCAGGCTTGGTGATAGTCCATGGATATTGTCACACAGGGAGGCTAGGAGGGACATACATGCTGAGGACAAGGGAATCTGTGCACATGGAACCTCTTAGACTCTGCCCTATGTCTCTTCCTCTGGATAGTTCAAATTTGTAACCTTTCCCAGCAATAAAGGCAACGATGACTCAGCAAGTTCCATGAGTCTTTTTAGTGAATTATCAAACGTGAAGTTCGTTTGGGGAACCCCTGAACTTGTAGTGGCTGTCAAGTTCTTGAACATCTTGGCAGATGGGAGGACTGTGCTTGCTTTTTTTATTTTTTATTTTTTGAGGAAGATTGGCCTTGACCTAATATCTGTTGCCAACCTTCCTCTTTTTGGTGAGGAAGATGGTCACTGAGCTAAAAAATGTGCCACTCTTCCTTTATTTTTCATGTAGGATGCCACCACAGCATGTCTTGATGAGCAGTATGTAGGTCTGTTCCCAGGATTCGAACCCATGAATCCCGGGCCACTGAAGCACACTATGAAAACTTAACCACAATGCCACTAGGCCAGCCCCATGAGGACTGTGCTTTTAATTTCATAGTTTGGAGAACTCTGGGTCAACATGTTCCCAAGATGGAGTAATGAGGGAGTAGTGAAGTCAGGGAGGGGGAGGAAGGGAGCCAAGGATGCATTCATGCAAATGTTTATGTTCTGAGTACCTGGAGCTCCATGGCACTGGGGACGCTGGGAGACTGTTCTCCCACTCCAGTGACAGGGAAGCCAAGGTATTTATCCACCACCTCCTGACCATCAGTGCTGGGGGCTGCTCCAGAGCTTTAACGCTCAGAACCTGTAGCCTTCCCCTCCACTGGCAGAGGGCAGGTTCCTCACTGCATCTGGGCTCTCAAGCAAAGACTGCAGATGCATTCAGAAAAAGCCATGAGTGTTGATGGGATCAGCCAAAGAGGGCATCCAGGAGATTCCAATCAGCATCTGGCTCAGCCAATTGCAATTCCTCAAATCTTCTCTGCTCCTTTTGCTTTCTTGTAACATGTTGTCCACCTTCTCTAAAATACTGACAAACCCCTCCACCCCACACACTTTCAATTGTTTTACCCATCCTCAGGCATCAGCTCCAATGTCATCCCAGGTTTGGGGTCTTTCTCTTATTTGCCCTATCCATTCCCTCATGGCACTTTTCAAGGTCTGGTTATAATATCCTCTTAATTGTCTGTTTGGCTCCCATAAGACTCTGCACTATGTAAAAAGTTAGACTTGTCTGGTTTATCCCAAAAGCCTAAGATATTTAGCTATTGTTCAATGAATATCTGTTGGATGGGTGAAGGAATTTATTCTGGGAATTTAATACTTGCTCTCAGGAGCATTCTCATTTTAGAAGGGGGTCTCAGGAAACTCTAATGGAATAACTGTGGGCATGACACCACCTCCTTGAAGGAGATAGTTTGGAAAACATCCTCACAGGCCCTGGGATGACACCACCTGATGTATACCTCTTCTGCTCTCATATTGCAAGTGAAAAGGCAAGTGCCAGAACACTGTAGAAACAAGAAGATATATATGTGTGTTTGTGTATATATGTGTGTGTACATATATATATGCATATATATATGTGTGTGTGTATATATATATATACCTTAACCCACGACTATATTACAGTCTTGTTGAGTTTATGAACTGTGCTTCAAGCTTAATATGCGTATATGCCCTAGAAGAGGTAGACACTGTCTTGTAAATAGTAGGGTCTCAATATATATTCCTTAAAACAAATGGAACTTTAATGGTCCAGAGAAGGATACACACTAAAGAGATCCAGGAAGCTGGATAGCAAGCAGAGAGGACAAGAGAAATACTATAGTGTCGACTAAAGACATTCATAAACAATATGCTATAGGTTACAGCAGTAGACAGAAGATAGCAGTAGACAGCCAGGTGAGAAATTGTAAGGAAGCACGTAGATATATTAGGCTGTTCAGGCTGCCACAACAGAGTACTAGAGACTGCGGGACTTTAACAACATAAATGTATGATCTCACAGTTCTGGACACTAGAAGTCCAAGATCAAGGTATTGGCACGGCTAATTTCCCCTGAGAGCTCTCTCCTTTGCATGAAAATGGCCATCTTCTCCCTGTGTCCTCACATGGTTGTCCCTTTGTTTATGTCTGTGTCCTCATCTCCTCTTCTTATTAGGACACCAGTCCTATTGGATCAGGGCCCACCCTAAAGACCTCATTTTACCCTTAAAGACCTTATCTCCAAAAGCAGTTGTATTCTAAGGTACTGAGAGTTAGGGTTTCAACATACAAATTTGTGGGAGGGGGCCACAAATTCAGGCCTGTAACAGCAGACTTTTAAAAGTTCTATTGCTTATTTGATTTTAATAAATGATCCACCTTGACCAGAAGTCAAAAAGCTGGCACCAACTGAGAGTGGCTGCAGCCATAGTGAAAACAATAAAGAGCCACGGTCCCCAAGCTCCCAGTGTAGGGGGTATTCCTGACGGTTAGCAGACTGTTCAGTCCCAGACAACTGGTCATCATCACAGTTAGCAGCATTGTTTGTGACAGAATGAAAAACAACAGCATCCACACTTCAATCAGCCCTTCTGCAACTGGTGGACAAGGACAATCACATCGGTGAGGCCAGGTACCCAAAAAGGGAAAGACCCTCTCCAGGAAGCTACAAAACAATTAGAATCACTAAAATGAAGTGGAGTAAGCAGAAGGGAACACAAAGGGCATACTGAGCAGAAAAAAGCAACGAAGAGGAAACAAGAAGGAAGATTTCACCTAAACCTTGTTCTCAGTGAATCCTATCACCCTGGTTTTTTGGTTGGTATGATGGCATTCAGAGCAGATGCACCTGTGGGCCTGCAGCAGGCAGATGCCCCCATGGCCTAGGCTTCCATTCCTGGCTCTTCAATGAAAGCAGGTAGACAGAATTTTGTTCTGTAAATGGCTGGAGACTCAATATTTTAGGCAGGGCTGGCTTGATGAGTGTCCAACCTATGCAGTCAACACAGGAAACCACATTTAGAAGGTGCCATGCTTGGTTTAATGCTCC